>NC_091167.1:9232774-9260922 GCF_040958095.1 Procambarus clarkii
ACAGGGGGTTGAACTGGAGCGGGTATTAGGGACTCAGGAGAACTCTAGAATAGTTACTAAAGGATGGACTAATGGACAGAAGAAAGCAATTAGACCCTGGCCCCCATTACACTGAAAGGGGTAGGGGGGACCACGGACCTCCACATGCCGGCTACTCAACCTTCTAGTTCAGAAGCTAAGTATCAATCATGGGAAATACCGACAACCAGGAGAGAGGGAGGGTTGCCAGGGAGCATCCGGAATTCACCAAGAAAATGACATTCAATGCTGGTTTTCTGTGGGGAACCCCTACAGCTCCTCAGACCTACATAACCAAAGATAAGGAAAAGAGGGACTTACCCCAGGAGGTAAGTACCTTACCCGCCACAAACTCCTCAACACGAAGTCGAGACAACTAGCTACAACCTGCAACCCAAAACAACACAGGAATGCCCAGGAGCAGGAACATTAACCACATAACAAGTGGGCAGAATCCTGTTCGACCTCTAAAATCCTCGCACCAGAATATCAGCCCAAGACACAGTCGAATTGAGGGCAGCCAACGCAGCAATCATCATAACATTATGGGCACGAGGATAGACAGCAGGCTGGGTAGACTTAATAACCCTGCGGATGACCTGGGGGACCCAAGCCCTGGTATAGGGAACAAGGGAAACCGGATCAACCCAAAGAGCATCCCCAGCCACCAAGCCAAAGCGCGCAGATAACGACGAAAGCTGCCAAGTATCTATGACCCAGGGACCCCTCCAGAAAGCAGCAGTCTAGTTCTTCCCCAGAAAAGAAGAAGGCTGCAAACGAACAAACCTACCACCAGGACCAAAAGATCAGAAATCCTTGCGTCAGAGGAGAGCATTTAGCTCCCCAGAGGCCAATGCCAGCAAGAAAAAGAGCTTTCGCTAAAACAATCCAGTAACCAAGGGACCACCACAAACCAAGGAGAAGAGAGAAGAGAGATAGCACCCGGTCCAACAACCAGGACGGACCAGGCGGCGCAGGAGCAGGCCAGAGGCCAGCGGGCCCAGAGGCAGGCGAACCCTGCGGGCCCAGCGGGCCCAGAGGCAGGCGAACCCAGCGGGCCCAGCGGGCCCAGAGGCAGGCGAACCCAGCGGGCCCAGAGGCAGGCGAACCCAGCGGGGCCAGAGGCAGGCAAACCCAGCGGGGCCAGAGGCAGGCGAACCCAGCGGGGCCAGAGGCAGGCAAACCCAGCGGGGCCAGAGGCAGGCGAACCCAGCGGGGCCAGAGGCAGGCGAACCCAGCGGGGCCAGAGGCAGGCGAACCCAGCGGGGCCAGAGGCAGGCGAACCCAGCGGGGCCAGAGGCAGGCGAACCCAGTGGGGCCAGAGGCAGGCGAACCCAGCGGGGCCAGAGGCAGGCGAACCCAGCGGGGCCAGAGGCAGGCAAACCCAGCGGGGCCAGAGGCAGGCGAACCCAGCGGGGCCAGAGGCAGGCGAACCCAGCGGGGCCAGAGGCAGGCGAACCCAGCAGGGCCAGAGGCAAACTCAGCAGGCCAGAGGTGATCTCAGCAGGCCAGAGGTGAACTCAGTAAAATGAAGGCAGTAATCAGAGGCAATGTATTGCAATGGAGAAATGTTACAAGCGGAGTATCACCGGGTTCAGTTTTTGCACTGGTAATGTTCATCGTCTGCATAAACGATCTATCGGAAGGACTACAGAATTACATGAACATGTTTGCGGATGATGCTAAGATACTAGGGAAGATAAGAAACTATGATGATTGTCATAGCCGTATGGAGCACCACTTGGCAAATGGAATTTAATGTAAATAAATGCCATGTTACGGAATAGAACAGACTCCACAAAACCTATAATTTATATGAGAAATCTGTAATGAATTCTGATCAAGAAAGATCTAGGGGTGGTTCTAGATAGAAAACTATCACCTGAGGACCACATATAGAACATAGTGGGAGGAGCCGATGCTACACTTTCTAATTTCATAATTGCTTTTAAATACATGGATGGTGAAATACTTAAGAAATTATTCAGGACTTTTGTTAGACCAAAGCTGGAATATGCAGCGGTTGTATGGTGCCCATATCTTAAGGAGCACATCAACAAACAGGAAAAGGTGCAATCAGTGATGATAGTTTCTGGTAGACACGGGGCTCCACCAGCGTTTCTACACAAATGCCAGAAACCTTGTAAATAAATTTGACTTATGTGCATATAATAAGGCTGAAAATCCTGACATCATGCTTTAAATGAAGCATACTTAACACAGAAAGAGTATACTGTACCTTTTATCAGTGGTGTAGTGCAGCAATTGGGGCGTATCTTGCCAACACAACTCAGCCAGGTTTTCGTATTCTTTAGTCCCCTCTGCAGAACAGTATATTCATTATTTTATTTTAAATTTTTTATCTTTGCTGTACACTATTTATGCAAATATATGTTGACTTTCATGTTAAGTGTACCACCTGCACCTGACTCATCACATGCTGACCCAAATACTTCAACATCTGAGGTTACCCCATCACCATTAACCCTTAAACCGCGCAAATCATATATATATATGCTTTCTGTGGTAAAACCGAAACCGCGCATGTCATATATATATGATTTCGTGTCTAGCGCTATAATTTAAACTCTCCACCTGGGATAGGGGCAGCTATAGTGCAGCCACGACCGATAGTTGCCAGATGCCACCTAGAAAAAAATCCAGGCCAACATTCTTGGGTGTGAGAGAGTCAGTATTGAGCAAGCCACCAAGGCTGGCGCACACAGCATGAGCTCACAGCACCGCTGTTTAGCTTTTGACCACAGCATCGCCTACAAATGCCATAATATATATGATCATGCTATTATATAGTTAGCGATGATAGTATTATAGAAGATATGACCCCTGACTGTTATAAAACTGACCAGGAATCTGATAATAGCAGGATTGTGCTGATATTTAGCGCTGTGCTCCATGGAAGGAGGAGTAAGGCTGTGGGAGGGAGGGTTGTGGCGTCGTCTTCTGACTGTGTGTGGCCACCTTTTATTGACTGCACTCACCATACCAGCTTAGTGGTTTGCTATGGTGAACACAAATGTAGATACTTATATATAACGTGTATATAGTGTGTGATAACAGCAATAGGAGTAGGTTGGGAGCCGCCATTTTGGTGAGGGAGGAGCGTCATCTGCACGCCTTATCATGTTGTTTACTGGTGACCTCTATGGTCTTTGGGCACCATACCAGCTTATTTGTACAGGTATGGTGAATAAAACAGGTAGATACTTATATATAATGTGTGTATATAGTGTAATAACACCACAAACAATATTATTGTAGGAGAAATATTAGTGCGTCTGGCCTTGAGGGCGGCCACCACCATGCTGACTGTGTGAGTAGCTACGTCTTCGTGTCTTTACTCACCATACAAGCTTAGATGTACAGTTATGGTGAACAAAACACGTAAATAGTTATATATAACGTTTGTGTATAGTGAAAAAATGCAAAAACAGTACTGTGGGAGGAGAATGAGGGCGAGTGAGGTGTTGCTGAGGGAGGGAGTGGCAGCGAGTGGCTGGCTGGTGTGTGGCGGTTACTCCTCGTTGCTTTTTGACTCACAAGACCAACTTAGTGGTTCGTTATAGTGAACAAAACATGCAAATACTTATACATTACCTGTGTAAATAGTGTAACAACAGCAAAACTATTTGTTTATTGTTTTATGAACATAATAATTGAATCACTAATATGCACACCATAATTTTGAGTACAGCGATGGTTCACACATTTTATTATATATAAATATATCACAATTCACTGTATTGAATAATATTACTGCAAAAAAAATGCAAAAAAAACTAAGAAAAAATCAGAGACATTGAAATAATTAGGTAATAATATATTTGTGGCAACTGCCACCTGACAGCTCGAGCGGAGTAGACCTCGTCTGGCGAAGGATCTGTCTGCCTTTTTTGCTACATTTCCCTACCCTATTGCAGCTAAAGTATGCCACCTACGATTTTTTTGTTATTTTTTCCGTGATCAGGGAACAAAAATGAACACTTCTACAAGACAAAAGAATTTTTTGGAATTTTTTTTGTTGTTGTGCCTGTGGGTGTTAAATCCATTTGGGCCACCTAGCGGTTTGAGGGTTAATATCCACTTCAGTTAACCCTAAACCATCAACATCCACCACTACCTCTTTCATGTATATAACAATGCTCCATCAATAACGATCATCAAGATAGCAAGTGAATTAGGATTACACATATTGGTGAGTACAAACAAAATCCTGACGAATTTATGCTATGAGCTCCTAAATTTTTTCCCCTAGATTTACATTCCACTTTTAACAACACAACAGGTTTAAACGACAGGTCTCAGCCCCAAGGGGTTCACAGAGCACGTGTCGTCTGGATCATCAATGGTATAAGAGTGCCCCCCTGTCCTTGCACTGCCCATAGCTGGATAACAAGATCCAGCAACAAGCTCTTGTTGGATAACAAGAACTTTTCACACTAGAGATGCTATACCGATGATGATACTTTTCAAAACGCTTGTGCTCTCTAAGAGTGGAGTACTGTTGCACAATCCACAAGAAGTTGACTGTTACGACCCTGGGTTCTCCAGTGGAAACCAGAGGTCAAAATTGAGCTATTAAACTTTCTAGTAGTACAAGTTGAGTGCAACTCGAACGGCAATTGTTTGTATCTTCCTGCCAGACGTAAGACTATTATTGTTTCTAAAAGAGCATTTAAAGACTGAGCTGGGGGTTGATTATTAAATAATAACATAGGCACCAACTTTGCTTACTAATACTTTCTAATCATTCATAAAGTAACAATACGTTGCATAGGGGAAGATCTTTAATGTGCTTAGCTGCACGATCAATTAGGCTCCTTCCGGCACCACGACATGAGGGAGGCCAGGTGGTCGCTAGGAGCTCTCTCTTCTCTGGCTGGTGTTCGTGCGGATAAGACCTACTCTGTGGCTGCACCCCTACTCTTCTCCCTTCTCCTCTTACTTATTTCCCTTACCTGAAGTTCCTGTACCCTTAAGTTAAGTATTATATGGTGTTAAGAGTGCCTACTCTGGTAGTAAATATTGGTGAGACCTGGGGTTAGTATTTGCCAGTGTTTTGGGTACCCCTAAGTGTTGTGTTTTGTATTAGGGTACCACATGGTCTCACTACCCTAAGCTGCATCCAGCTTCAGTGCTTATCCAGTAGTACTTTACCCTAGCTTGTTTAGTGTAAACCTTGTATCCTGCCTACGTGAACCAAGGCTTTTAACGTAAGATAGTGTGGTAAAGTTATTATTATTATTGTTATTGGTGTGAGTGTATATGGGGGGTTGTTAAGGGGTTAATAAATAAGTACATGAATTACAGAGTATCTCTTCTTCCAGTGTGGGAGCGCATTGATCAACCCTTAGACTAACATATATGGTCTAGTAGCAAGTTATTACTACTGTGGATAGTTTATTTTGGGGGCCGGGCCTTTTAGCTCTCCCATATTTGATACTCTTGTCTTCTAACTACCCTTACCCCTTAATAGTACCAGTACCCCATAGCCCACACACTGTTATTTATAACATTGACATAATAGCACTAGAGATCTGCCATGAGGATGATAAACTAATGAACATAAATGCATATAGTCCACCGCTAAGCAGCACATGGTCAAAGGAGGAGCTAGATAGTAAACGAGAAGGTCTTATAACAATAATGAGAGAGATCATAGCGAGAGCGGATAACGATAGTTCACGACTGTTGATAGTCGGCGACTTCAACTTGAAATCCATAGACTGGGAAGCATGTGAAGCTAAAACAAGATTTCTGGACCTGTAAATTTGTAGACCTCATCCTGGAAACAGTCTTGTATCAACATGTTAAACAAGCTACGAGGATGAGGGAAGGGGACGTTCCCTCCATGCTAGATTTGATATTTACCAGGAAGGAGGAAGAAATATTTGACATTCAGTACCTTCCTCCCTTGGGTAAAAGTGACCATGTCTTTTTGGGAATAAAGGAAGAAAATATGACGGTCGATGCAAATGAAAAAACCTGACTTTAGGAGAGGACATTATGGCAACCTTAGAAAAATTTTTAGTGAGTATAATTGGACAAACTTGTTGCTAAGCAAGGAAGTGAATGAGATGTATGTCAGGTTTTGTGAAATATATGATAAAGGCACAAAAAAATTTATACCAAAACAGAGAAGCAGAACTAGGAAACAGGATTGGTTCAACAAAAAGTGCAAGAGGGCCAGAGACCAAAAGACACAAAAATGGAATCAATACAGGAAGAGGCCGAACCCCCAAACATACCAGCGATACAAAGATGCGAGAAACAACTACACGGCAGTGAGGAGAGAGGCAGAAAGAAATTTTGAAAAAGGGATTGCAGACAAATGTAAAACAGAACCAGTCTGTTCTATAAATTCATAAACAACAAATTGCAGGTAAAGGATAATATTCAGAGGTTGAAATGGGAAATAGATTCACGGAAAATGAAAAGGTAATGTGTGAAACATTAAACGAAAAGTTCCAAAGTGTGTTTGTACAAAATGAAATCTTCAGGGAACCAGATACAATAAGAATTCCAGAGAACAACATAGAGCACATAGAGGTGTCTAGAGACGAAGTGGAAAAAATGCTCAAGGAGCTAAATAAGAACAAAGCAGTTGGTCCAGATGGAGTTTCACCATGGGTTCTGAGAGAATGTGCACCTGAGCTCAGCATTCCTCTTCAACTGATTTTTCAGGCATCCCTGTATACAGGAGTTGTAGCCGATGTGTGGAAAAAGGCTAACATAGTTCCAATCTACAAAAGTGGAAGCAGGGAAGACCCCCTTAATTATAGACCGGTATCATTGACAAGTGTAATAGTCAAAATATTGGAAAAAATAATTAAAACTAAATGGGTAGAACACCTGGAGAGAAATGATATAATATCAGACAGACAGTATGGTTTTCGATCTGGAAGATCCTGTGTATCGAATTTACTCAGTTTCTATGATCGAGCCACAGAGATATTACAGGAAAGAGATGGTTGGGTTGACTGCATCTATCAGGACCTAAAAAAGGCTTTCGACAGAGTTCCACATAAGAGGTTGTTCTGGAAACTGGAAAATATTGGAGGAGTGATAGGTACGCTTCTAACATGGATGAAAAATTTTCTGACTGATAGAAAAATGAGGGTTGTGATCAGAGGCAATGTATTGGACTGGAGAAATGTCACAAGTGGAGTACCACAGGGTTCAGTTCTTGCACCAGTGATGTTTATTGTCTACATAAATGATCTACCAGTTGGTATACAGAATTATATGAACATGTTTGCTGATGATGCTAAGATAATAGGAAGGATAAGAAACTTAGATGATTGTCATGCCCTTCAAGAAGACCTGGACAAAATAAGTACATGGAGCGCCACTTGGCAAATGGAATTTAATGTTAATAAATGCCATGTTATGGAATGTGGAATAGGAGAACATAGACCCCACACAACCTATATATTATGTGAGAAATCTTTAAAGAAGTCTGATAAAGAAAGAGATCTAGGGGTGGTTCTAGATAGAAAACTATCACCTGAGGACCACATAAAGAATATTGTGCGAGGAGCCTATGCCACGCTTTCTAACTTCAGAATTGCTTTTAAATACATGGATGGCGATATACTAAAGAAATTGTTCACGACTTTTGTTAGGCCAAAGCCAGAATATGCAGCAGTTGTGTGGTGCCCATATCTTAAGAAGCACATCAACAAACTGGAAAAAGTGCTAAGACATGCTACTAAGTGGCTCCCAGAACTGAAGGGCAAGAGCTACGAGGAGAGGTTAGAGGCATTAATATGCCAAAACTAGAAGACAGAAGAAAAAGAGGTGATATGATCACTACATACAAAATAGTAACAGGAATTGATAAATCGATAGGGAAGATTTCTTGAGACCTGGAACGTTAAGAACAAGAGGTCATAGATATAAACTAGCTAAACACAGATGCCGAAGAAATATAAGAAATTCACTTTCGCAAACAGAGTGGTAGACGGTTGGAACAAGTTAGGCGAGAAGGTGGTGGAGGCCAAGACCGTCAGTAGTTTCAAAGCGTTATATGACAAAGAGTGCTGGGAAGACGGGACACCACGAGCGTAGCTCTCATCCTGTAACTACACTTAGGTAATTACACTTAGGTAATTACAATTGACAGCACCTTTCAAAGCTGGAGAAATTGCTGACCTGGAGAGCGTGCAGAGATCCTTTACTGCTAGAATCCACTCAGTAAAACATCTAAACTATTGGGACCGACTAAAGAGCCTAAAACTGTACTCCCTTGAGCGCAGGCGGGAGAGGTACATAATAATTTACACATGGAAAATATTAGAGGGGCTGGTCCCAAACCTGCACACAGAAATAACATCACGTGAGACCAGAAGACATGGCAGGATGTGCAGAATACCCCCGTTGAAAAGCAGACGTGCAACAGGTACTCTGAGAGAGAACTCTATCAACATTAGAGGCCCGAGACTGTTCAACACGCTTCCACTACACATAAGGGGCATAATTGGCCGACCCCTCACAGTGTTCAAGAGAGAACTATCAACATCAGAGGCCCCGAGGACTGTTCAACACACTTCCACTACACATAAGGGGCATAACTGGCAGACCCCTCACAGTGTTCAAGAGAGAACTGGATAAGCACCTCCAAAGGATACCTGATCAACCAGGCTGTGACTCATACATCAGGCTGCGAGCAGCCGCGTCCAACAGCCTGGTTGATCAGTCTGGCAACCAGGAGGCCTGGTCGCAATCGGGTCGCGGGGACGCTAAGCCCTGGAAGCACCTCAAGGTAACCTCAATGTAGCTCTGCTATTTAATAAATCTTTAGTGTCATACTTTTGGTGATATCCCTAACCACTGTACTCTGCAGAGTGCCATAAGGCACTGAGAGGTTGTGCTATTTTTTTTTTTAATTAGGCTATATATTTTTTTTTAATGTTTTCATCACTGTGTTTGAAATGAATATGGTGAGTTTGGAAACATTTTGACATTAACTTTATCTGAACATCTATAAAAACCACAAAAATATGTCCTTGACAATTGCACTATGAAGTTTTTGCCAAAATCAGGTGCATAGTGCAGTGGTTAAAAAACCAGTATTGAATGTAATGAAACGCCATTTTCTGGGTGAGCCTCGGAAGCTCCCCTGGAGTTATCAGACTGATATTAGCTGTATTAGTCTGGGGGCTTCAGTTGATTTGAGTCCTGCCTACCGGGGACCACGAGCCAGAATATGGCACCCTCAGAGAGATGCAGGGAGCAATGGCCCAAGGAAAACCCCCACTGGAATTTGGGAGTACAGTGGTACCTCGAATAATGAATTTAATTCGTTCCGGGGCCATGTTCGTCATGTGAAACGGACGTCATACAAAATGAATGTCCTCATTTAACCACTGATGAGCTGTGTTTATTGTGAAATTCCCCCAGTGTGCATGACATCAAGTGTTCCCAAAAAATAATTTTTCTTTGTATCACTGTGTTTTGAAATGAATATGGTTGAGTTTGGAAACATTTTGACATTAACTTTATCTGAACATCTATAAAAACCACAAAAATATGTCCTTGACAATTGCACTATGAAGTTTTTGCCAAAATCAGGTGCATAGTGCAGTGGTTAAAAAACCAGTATTGAATGTAATGAAACGCCATTTTCTGGGTGAGCCTCGGAAGCTCCCTGGAGTTATCAGACTGATATTAGCTGTATTAGTCTGGGGGCTTCAGTTGATTTGAGTCCTGCCTACCGGGGACCACGAGCCAGAATATGGCACCCTCAGAGAGATGCAGGGAGCAATGGCCCAAGGAAAACCCCCACTGGAATTTGGGAGTACAGTGGTACCTCGAATAATGAATTTAATTCGTTCCGGGGCCATGTTCGTCATGTGAAACGGACGTCATACAAAATGAATGTCCTCATTTAACCACTGATGAGCTGTGTTTATTGTGAAATTCCCCCAGTGTGCATGACATCAAGTGTTCCCAAAAAATAATTTTTCTTTGTAAAATGATAAATTACCTTCCCTGAACATGTCTATGTAAAAATAATTACCAAATTCCACTTACTTCAGCTGTGAGGACGTGGACAAGGTGCGCTGTGACGTCATCAGGGCCTGGTCGCCCGTGTGTGAAGCTCCCAGACACGGTCGCGCGGGCCATTCAAGCACCGCGTGTTGCCACAAATATATTTTCAAATATTTTTTCTATGCATTTCCAATGCGGTTTTATTTGTTTCTTTTATCGTATATGATGCATATTTGTGACCTTTACAATATGTATACAGTAGACCGTTCATAATGTTCCATGGAACTGTGATACATGTGTCAGTAATGTGTCCACAATAAATGTTTATTGTCACAATATTACGTGGTAAAAATTCACTAAAATTACAATATGTACAGTTTCACACACTATTTACAAAGTAACACACTGTATTACACACTCAGTACTTTGGAGGTGTGTCATAATCAGATAGATTATTATGCACCTGTTACCAGCTCCAGATAGATTTTCATTCCTGTTTCATCGTTCTGTGTGCTTGCAAATAACGCACTTGCGTACCCCCCTTGGCTTTAGTACTTGTAGGTGGTATGCAGCCAAGCTTGTAAAGCATAAGGTAGTATTGAAAAGATTATAGGAAAAGCTCAAATTGTAAGGTAGTCTTGAAAAGATCGCTTTGTAAGGTCTCACACAGGAAGAGATTCAGCCAGCCTCAAAGAGTGTCCGTCAGTCAAGAAGAGATTCAGCTAATCATTTTTCTTTTTTTTTGAGATATATACAAGAATTGTTACATTCTTGTACAGCCACTAGTACGCGTAGCGTTTCGGGCAGGTCCCTGGAATACGATCCCCACCGCAAAGAATCATTTTTACAACCACGTACACATTTTACTGTTGAGTTAAACAGAGGCTACAGTTAAGGATTTGCGCCCAGTAAATCCTCCCCGGCCAGGATGCGAACCCATGACAAAGCGCTCGCGGAACGCTAGGCGAGTGTCTTACCACTACACCACAGAGATTGGTGAATCTCGAAAATATCTATGGAAAACACCACCATGGAAGCCGCTAACACTGTTCATCTATGCTACTTGTATCAGATGCATCATCACTGAATGCAGGAAACGATTCATCTATGTATCATCTATATAAATTGGAGATAGCAAGGGTGGGGCTCAGAGCTACAACTGGATACACTCGCTGTATCATGCTCATAGGTGCTGTATCACTTGCATCCGACCTTTGTCAGGTTAAGGTATTCAATCCAAAAAAATGACATCAAATCAGCTTATAGAGTGGGTACCAAATCATCTGGTACAAATAACAGGCGAATTCGAGTTAAACTAGATAGCTGCTCCCGCAAGTCTGATCTTATCACATCTGCAGTCGCTAGTAAATCCACTGTTTATGTGAATGAATGTCTGACCAGATTCAGGCAAAATCTCTTTTTAAACTGCGTGGTTTCTGCAAAAATTCCCCTATAATTAAACACTGTTTTGTGCGAGATGGTAAAATTATAGCTAGGAGGACTGACACTGGAAAAACCTATTCAATAACCACTGAAGCTCACCTTAATTCTTTCCTCAGTGACTGTGGGATAGTTGCTGTATAGCCAGAATTCAAATTATAATCTCATTTAACTACCATTGTGTACTTTAGCTCTGCCTTTCCTCTCAAAAGATTTTAACTTTATTAAAAAAAAATTGTCATCTTTATTATTGTCTTTTTTCTTTGTCTTTTTTCTTTTTACTCCCATGTTCCATAGTACACTGGCTTTGCGTGTGTCCTCTAGTATAAACTTCATTATCCAGTGTTCCTGAGTGTATCTCTATTTAAACTACCTCATTTTGTTTTAATGTAACTTTAGTATTCAAATATAGTGTACTTATAATAGTATAGTAAGTAAGCTTTTCATTTTATAGATTTCATAATTGCTTTTTTACTTTTTTGGTCATCTATTGTTATTAATTATTCTAGTTCATTTTTTACATTCCTAAGTTTCCATTAAGTTTTTATTACTTAAATTACCATTAAGTTAATATTACTTTAGAATTTTTATTCTACTTTTTCTTTGTAACCCAGGTTGCCTAGCAACACCAATGCTCCATTGTGCTCTTTGCCTTGCCTGTGCAATTTTGATTAGTGCAAATAATTACCTACAGTGTACCTGAAAGTACTTTTAAGCAACCTACCTCATTTTTGTGTATAGTTTTATATATATATATATATATATATATATATTATATATATATATATATATATATTATATATATATATATATATATATATATTTCATAGCTAGTTCTTTTATCATTGTCTTTTTGGCTTTTCTGTAAAACAGCCATCTTATGCAAACTATTATAGATCCAGACCTTAACCTCTTATCTAGTATCTATGACAATCAGCACTTTAATGATCAAAATTGCAGATATTACACAGCACATGATGTAAACAATGTTTTAGCGTGTAATCACAATGTTTCTGTAATTAACTTGAATGTAAGATCTCTTTGCAAGCACTTTGATGATGTTAATGCCCTGATTCACACAGTTGACAACAAATTCTTTTATTGTGTTTACTGAAACGTGGTTAAAAGAGGACACTTCTCAACTCTACAACATACCAAACTACTCAGCCATTCACAACTGTCGTCCAATACAATGAGGTGGTGGTACTTCTCTTTACTATCACCATGCACTGACTTGCTTAAAAGTAATTAAATCTAGAGACCCCTATGGAGAGTATATATTTGCCTCCTTCAGAGTCACGGGTAACGATGCTGTCTTGACTGTGGGAGCAGTCTACAGGGTTCCTAACACTGATGTGACTGAATTTAACACAAGCCTTAGAAATCTTATACTAGAGAACCGACTAAACAAAAACCACTTAATTATTTCTGGCGACTTTAACGTTGACCTCTGCGAGCCTGATAACTCTCCTACTGCTAGTTTCCTCAACTGTATGAATTCCTGCTTCCTCATACCCGTAATCACTAGACCTACTAGAATCACTGACAGTACTGCCACAGCTCTTGATCACATCTGGACCAACATAACCTCTCCACTTACTTCAGGGATAATCATCGATAGCACTACAGACCATTACCCCACATTTCTCCTAACCAACATTAACAAACCACCTCTAGAGACAAGGGAGATAAGCTTTAGGCTGCACAATGAAATTGCTATAGGCAATTTTATAGCTGCTGCTGCTAATATCAACTGGGAATCCGAATTAGGGAAGATAGGGGACATCAACCTAGCAGTGCAATCATTTCTTCAAAAAACTCTTAGCCTTTATAACACCCACTGTCCTATGCTAACGAAACGAGTCACAGCTAAAAGGCTAAACAATCCTTGGCTTACAAAGGGGATACTTAAATCCATTAATAAAAAACATGAACTTGAGAAGAAGTATAGGTTAGGAATCATCTCCAAAGAATTCTCAAAGAATTACTCATAATTGCTATCTAAAATAATTAGGAGAGCCAAAATTAAATACTACAAAGATAAATTTACCCCCACAAAGGGCAATATTAAGAAAACGTGGAGCACAATTTCTCAAATATTGGGATCAAAGAAGATTATAAATAACAAACCAATATTCCTATCAAATAATGATGGTCTGCTTTCAGCCTCTGACACTGCTCTTGAGTTCAATAGGTTCTTCTCTTCCATTGGGTCATCCCTTGCAAATGATATTCCATCTTCCAGTAGTAATATTCAGGACTATCTTACAGGTAACTATCCAGTCTCTGTACCTAATGCCTACTAATTCCACTGATGTTACTAACATAATCCTTTCCCTTAAAACCAAGTCTAGTGCCCTTGAGGAGATACCAACTCTTATTTACAAAAAAAACACCAGATTTTTAGCTCCTGCCATTGCATTGCTCTTCAACAAGTCACTTGAACTCCAAACCTTTCCAGATATTCTAAAAAACCAGTATTGAATGTAATGAAACGCCATTTTCTGGGTGAGTCCCTGAGGCTCCCTGGAGCTTATCGGGCTAATGTATATTATATTAGACCGTTACATTAGCTAAGGAGTTCAGACCTACCAGGGACCAGCGCCAGAACCTGGCCCCTTCAGAGAAGTTTCAGGGAGCAATGGCACTGGAAAACCCCTTGTGGTTGGGGTTTTCCTTATCAGCCATCGACTGGGGTCAGGCACCCAGAAAGGTAGGCATAACAAAACAAACCCCACATGGTTAAAAACTAAAACAAAAACCAAACTGAGAGGTAGAAACTACCTACAATCCCAAGGAACAAAGAAACAAGCAAACATCACACTTTACTGCCGCGCCGATCGTCCGCGCAGCCCTCCTCGCCCTGAGAGGGGGAGGGGGAAGCCCCGGACCTACAGCGCCGGCTGCCAAGCTTCAGTTCGGAAGCTAAGCTTCAACCAACGCCAACCGGTGGGAGGGAGGGTTGCCAGGGAGCCTCCGGGGCTCACCCAGAAAATGGCATTTCATTACATTTAACGCTGGTTTTCTGTGGGGAGCCCCTATGGCTCCCTGGAGCTTCATACCCAAAGAGAAGGAAAAGAAAGGGCTAACCCGGAAGGCGGCAACCACAAACTTCGCAACGCGAAGCCGAGACAACAGGATGCAACCTGCAACCCAAGGCAACAAGAACGCACAGGAGCAGACGCGCATAAAGAATGGGCGGCCAAGAACCTGTGCGACCCTCAATTCCCTGCGCCCGAAATAACCCCTAGACGTCACCAACACAGCAGCAAAAGCTGCAAACGTCCAAACAGCACGGGCGCAAAAACAGACCGCAGGCTGGAAGACTGAAAAACTCTGCGGACGACCTGGGAGACCTGAGCCCTGAAACAAGGAACAAGGGGAACCGGATCAACCAAAGCGCATCCCCAAACACGGTACGCAGGTAACAGCAAAAAGCGCAACCGGACAACACAGGACGCACCCCTGGCCAAACCAATCAATAACCCAAGAAGCCATCCGGAAACCAGCCGTCTCAACCGTCACCAGGACGGAGAAAAGCTGCACATGTACAAATCTAACGCCAGTACCAAGGAGCAGAAACCTGAACCAAAGAGGCTACCACTAACTGAGAAGATAAGAAGGCACCCTGATCAAGGACCAGGACGGCGCAGGCGACGCATGAGCAGGCCGGAGGTGAAACAAAACACGAGAAAGCGTACGAAACGGGGCAGATATGACGTCCACCCCGAATGCAAACCGGAGTGGCTCCGCCAGCGCCGCATAAAACGAGGCAACAGTAAGAAAACATCAAATAACTGTAGTCCTGCAAACCCAAGAAAGGACAAGACAACCCAATGCAAAAGAGAAGACAACGTACAAAGAGCAAGCAAAAGTGCATAGAAACACCAGGAATGTCATATTGTCACCAAGACAAAGCTCGCAGGTGGGACACTGTCAACAAGGCCACCTGAACACCACGGAGATGGTGAAACCTGCGTCAAAATACCAGACGCGAAGAGCCGAGGAGAAGGCCGAACCAGTCACGTACAGGACCGATCTGACCTGCCGAAAGAGGCGGAGCCGTGGGAAAACGCCCTGGGTTCGAACACCTATCAAGAAGCGTCTGAAAAGAAGGTGGGCCGGCCACCAAGGAACCATAAGGACTGCTCTCGTGGGAATGAACTGTAACCGAGCCAGAACTCGAAGCAACAGCTGGACCGGGAGAAGAGGAACAGGTACCCCCACCTCGACCAGTCCTGCTGAAAAGCATCCAACGTGAATGCCTCGCAGGCGGGTAAGGGCGCCACATAAAATGGGCGATGCCTAGACCACGCCGACTCAAAGAACGTCCATGGCCAGGAGTCCATACGTCCGGCAGAGCCAACAAAACGAGTCGGCGGCGACTGGCCAATCAGCGAACAGAGGAATGAACCGAGACAGCTGTCCACCAGGACGCAGGACACACCCCGGATATGAATCTCACGGTTAGCCAAACACCAAGAATACAGCAAACAAGCCACTCTAAGGAACCAGCCCCAAAGGTCAACACCTAAGAGAAACCCTGTGGTACCGGCAAGAACCGCCAGAGAACGGTCCGAATGGAACGGAAATGGTAGAGCACCGAGTGACCCAAACCCTCCGAAGCCCAAACCAGACAGCCACGAACTCCCGAACCGTGCTGGGAACCCAACGGACAGACAGACTCCACCATCCCCGGCCGACCTGGTGAGCACTGGTCACAAAGCGCCAGCCGAGAGATGACCCGTCAGTGAACACATCGAGCGAAGGCTCGGGGAGATGCCAAGGCATGGAACCCCAAAAAAAACCAAAGAGGAAGCTGGTGACGCAGCACCAACACAAGATCCCCAGAGGAACGAACCCAACAATTGCAAGAGGAGGAAGGGGAGTCTCCGAAGGAACCAAACAGATGCCGAAGCCAAACCCGACCCCGCGGGCAGACCAGCACATCGGAGTTCAGACTCCCGCACAACCGCTCAAGCAACCCGGGACCCCCTCATGAACAGCCGAAGGCGGGACCACAGCCGCAGTAACACTTCTGGAGCGAAAGACAAGGAGTGGCCCAATAGCCCTAAACAAGGCCCAGCCAGGTCCGAACCCGGGACGGAAACAGATGGAATGGCCTCCAGATCACCAGGAAACCAAACCCGGCGATCTGGAATGAACCACACCCCTGGCGAGCAGACAAGCGGACCGACTGGGAGCCCACACCAGCCAGTCGTCGAGGTAGGTCAGACACCGAATCTCAAGCAGACTCAGACAGGGCACCAAGATCCGGTAAAGATGCAAAAAAAACACCAAGTACCAATAATTGACCTGGAGGTCCAGGGGCCACCATCCAGGCACCCGGCCCCAACAGAAGCCGGACAGGAGACAACAGTCCTCCGAGAAGGGCATAGAAACCAGGGCGCAGACTGAAGAAGTCCAGAAGAACCACAGATTCGAAGACCCATGTCTGCAAAGAGCAGACGGGAACCCCAGAAGGGTGGGGCTGATCGACCATGCCCAACGCACCCACCAAGATGACATGACGAAACGCAGGGGAAGAAGCCTACCCTGCCAGCACTGAACCCCCCAAAGGGGGAGAAGCCGTCCACAGCCGCCACCAGAGGCCGGAAGACAACCAAAAACGCCCCCCAACAGCAGGACAATACGAGTGTCAACAGAGCAAGCTGCTCCCCAAGCGCCCCGTCAACAGAGAAGGGAACAGAGCCCCTTCCGAAAGAAAGAGTACACATACACATATATACATATCATGTATATACACATACACATAAATATACACATACACACAAAGTATGTGACACACACAAAAGTTCCAAAGTGTGTTTGTACAAAATGAAATCTTCAGAGAACCAGACACAATAAGAATTCCAGAGAACAACATAGAGCGGATAGAGGTGTCTAGAGATGAAGTGGAAAATATGCTAAAGGAGCTCGGGAAGAACAAAGCAGCTGGCCCAGATGGCGTTTCACCATGGGTTCTGAGAGAATGTGCATCTGAACTCAGCATTCCACTTCACCTGATCTTTCAGGCATCCCTGTGTACAGGAATCGTAGCAGACGGGTGGAAACAGGCTAACATAGTTCCAATCTACAAAAGTGGCAGCAGGGAAGACCCCCTCAATTATAGACCTGTATCATTGACAAGTGTAATAGTGAAAGTATTGGAAAAGCTAATCAAAACTAAATGGGTAGAACACCTGGAGAGAAATGATATAATATCAGACAGACAGTATGGTTTTCGATCTGGAAGATCCTGTGTAAATGTAATAAATGTCATGTTATGGAATGTGGAATAGGAGAACATAGACCCCACACAACCTATATATTATGTGAGAAATCTTTAAAGAATTCTGATAAAGAAAGAGATCTAGGAGTGGTTCTAGATAGAAAACTATCACCTGAGGACCACATAAAGAATATTGTGCAAGGAGCCTATGCAATGCTTTCTAACTTCAGAATTGCATTTAAATACATGGATGGTGATATACTAAAGAAATTGTTCATGACTTTTGTTAGGCCAAAGCTAGAATATGCAGCTGTTGTGTGGTGCCCATATCTTAAGAAGCACATCAACAAACTGGAAAAGGTGCAAAGACATGCTACTAAGTGGCTCCCAGAACTGAAGGGCAAGAGCTACGAGGAGAGGTTAGAAGCATTAAATATGCCAAAACTAGAAGACAGAAGAAAAAGAGGTGATATGATCACTACGCACAAAATAGTAACAGGAATTGATAAAATCGACAGGGAAGACTTCCTGAGACCTGGAACTTCAAGAACAAGAGGTCATAGATTTAAACTAGCTAAACACAGATGCCGAAGAAATATAAGAAAATTCACCTTCGCAAATAGAGTAGTAGACGGTTGGAACAAGTTAAGTGAGAAGGTGGTGGAGGCCAAGACCGTCAGTAGTTTCAAAGCGTTATATGAAAAAGAGTGCTGGGAAGACGGGACACCACGAGCGTAGCTCTCATCCTGTAACTACACTTAGGTAATTACACTTAGGTAATTACACGTGCATTTGCACATACACATGTGCACACACACACAGTGTACACATGTAACTGCATGCACACACACATACACTTGAGAAGAAAATTACAAGCCGCCGACCGGTGGGCAGAGCACACGCCGGCCAGGCAAAGAAGGCACAAAACTGCATCAAAAGGCCCACCTCTACAACAAAAACTTTAAAGTCCCAGCATGACCACAACACGTGCCAAGACTCAAAAAGATCAGTCTGCAAGCCAGGAAGACCCTGTAGCTCCAGAAGGCAGAAACCGGGTCACACACGAGGAAACAAAACCCCCTGAACCCACAAAGGGGGCCCAAAAGGAAGAAACCTCCGGAACGAAACCAAAGAACCCAAAGGAACCCGGAATCGAACCAGGGGGAGGCCAAACCTCCACATTTTGCTGGCGGAGAAACACCACAGAAAGGCAAAGCACAGCCCCCAGACAGAACCCCCAGGAAAAACGGTCATAACAGACCGAAAACCGAGGGACAAGGTGTGGGAGCAAGCATAACAGCCAGGAACACAGAACCCACCCAAAGGCCCAGACCCAAAACCGACAAAATGGGAAACCCGGTGTAAAATCAACACTCAAACGTTCCCAGGGGAACAGGAAACGGGCAGAAAACACCAGAAAAGCAAAGAAACGATAACAGGAGAATAAAACCCCTGAAAAAAGGTGAAAACTCACCCAAGAAGCTTGCTCCCACACCCCAGGTGCATGTAAACAAACCGCAACGCCCCCTAGTGGCCACACCGGGAAACCGGCAGACGAAAATGGCCGCCAGATCGGAGGCTGTGACTGACGCTAAAGATACAAAAACACGCCAGCAAAAGTGGGAAGTAAGCAGACTGGATGGGCGAAAAATGCCGCCCAAAAGCAGAAAACCCAGGCAGGGGCAAACCACCCCAGAACTGCTAGCAGGCATCCCGCTGTCCTCCAAGCCCTCCGCCCTTAAAGAAAAGCAAGAGTCCACGGGAAAGGCAGCAAGAAAGGGCCGCTGGTAAGACCCAAAAGCCTCAGCAGGAGGAACAGGCTCGAAAATCTCCGTCCCCCAACCCGAACAGGCCAGCCCCAGAAAACCTAGCTTGCAACATGGATGCCGCCTGTACTCTGAACAGTAATAACATCAGGAGAGTACTGGAGAACAAGCAGAGAAACTCTCTCGCAAGACTCCGGGTCACGGTATCAGTGACCCAACACGCAGCATGACGGAGGTAAAAGTGGCGACTGTCACCCGGAGACAAGGGCACAGCAACCAACGATCCCGTACAAGACAGGTTGGAACCCGGAAAACACATTCAATGGTCCCCCCGAGCCCAGACAGGGGTTTCCAGGGCCCGTAGGCTGACTGCTATGGGAAGCCCGGGCAAGGTGTTGCTAAACAGGTCAAGGATAGCACTGAAAACCCCTGAGATGTGTACAATCACGGGGGCCTAGCAGAGGGCCGCCAAACACTACCAGTGGAACTATAGCCACACTGGGCAGACCCCCACCAGGCAATTGAAAATAAAAACAAAAGAAAAACCCTACAAAAGTACACCGTCTCCAGAGGCAACAGGAATCATTCGCCGCTTAGGTGGCAGGCTGTGCAACACCTTGACGCCCTAACCAGCAAAATACCAATCCCTACCCAGGGCCAAACAAGGGCCCCAAGCCCCAGCTGACCCCAAGGGCGAGGCAAATGCCGAGCAGCAAGAACCTCTACGGGAATGGTTCCCGAACGCCCCAGGGAAGATAACCCTGTTACGCAGGCGCAGTACTCACAGGGCGCTTAGGGAAGTCAGCCACTAAGCGCATGCACCCCCGGCACTGATGAAGTACTCCTGGCCACCGCACAACACAACACACGGCAGTGAATGCCACACAAGATAAACACCACCTAGGAGACTGAGGCCAGAGAAGCGTCTATCCTGGTTGACATTAGCTTACGAACTGAAGCTTGGCAGCCGGCGCGGTAGGACCGGGGCTCCCCCCTTCCCCTCTCGGGGCGGGGAGGGCTGCGTGGACGATCGCCGCAGCAGTAAAGTGTTATGTTTGCTTGTTTGCTTGTTCCTTGGGATTGTAGGGAGTTTCTACCTCTCTGTTCGATTTTTCTTTTAGTTTTTTACCATGTGGGGTTTGTTTTGTCATGCCTACCTTTCTGGGTGCCTGACCCCAGTCGATGGCAGATAAGGAAAACCCCAACCACAAGAGGGTTTTCCAGTGCCATTGCTCCCTGAAACCTCTCTGAAGGGGCCAGGTTCTGGCGCTGGTCCCTGGTAGGTCTGAACTCCTTAGCTAATGTCCCGGTCTAATATAATATACATTAGCCCCATAAGCTCCAGGGAGCCCTAGGGGCTCCCCACAGAAAAGTGAGAGTAACCCTTGTCCACAAATGTGGTGATCCCACTGATGTTAACAACTTCAGACCTATATCAATTCTGCCAAACTTGTCAAAAATATTTGAAAAACTAATCTATAAGCAGCTTTACTCTTATCTAGCCAAACTCAATATACTTAGCTCCTGTCAATATGGCTTCAGACCCCAAAAAAGCACTAACGATGCACTTATTAGTATGATTAACTTGATACATACAGCTATTGATAAAAATGAGTTCCCTGTTGGGTTATTTGTAGTCCTGCGTAAGGCTTTTGACACTGTTAACCACCAAAACCTCCTTCTTAAATTACAACATTATGGAGTCAGAGGACACTCCCTGCAGTACATTAAGTCTTACCTTACTGACAGGCTCCAGTATGTTTCTGTGAATAATTCAATTTCTCCCACCCCCACCAATTCAATTTCTCCCACCCCCACCCATCAACATTGGTGTTCCCCAGGGCAGCATACTTGGCCCTTTCCTCTTCCTCATCTACATTAATGACCTTCCAAATGCCTCCCAACATCTCAAACCCTTTCTATTTGCTGATGACACAATCTTCATTTACTCCAGTCCTGACCCCCTTGCTCTAAATGTCACAGTGAATACTGAGCTAAATAAAGTCCATCACTGGCAAACTGCCACAAACTCACCCTCAATATTAACAAAACTTTCTATATTTTGTTTAGCAATAAATCCTCAAATCAAATAAATCTCAGGATTAACAATACCCAAATTTGTAACAAAGTAGATGGTTAATTCCTTGGTGTTCTCATTGACCAAAAGCTGAATTTCCAGGGACACATTCTAAATATATGAAAAAAAGTTTCAAAAACTGTTGGCATTCTTTCTAAGATCAGATATTATGTACCTCGCCCTGCCCTGGTGACACTATTATTCTCTCATCTATCCTTATCTCAACTGTGGTATTTGTGCTTGGGGTTCTACTACCCAAAATCATTTACGTCCTCTAATTACTCAACACAAAGCTGCTATTAGGACAATATCTCACTCTGGCCCCAGACATCACTCGGTACCCTTACTCAAATCTCTGAATATGTTAGATATTAAGTCCCTGCACATCCTCTCATGTGTATTTTATATATATAAAACGCTGAACTGTAATGTCAATCCTGACCTTAAAAGCTTCCTAGAAGGTTGTAACAGAACCCATGAGCACCACACCAGAAACAAATACCTATTTGATATTCCAAGAGTACGACTTAGTCAAACTAGAAATGCTTTACAAATCAAGGGACCTCGAATGTGGAATGACCTTCCTAATTACTGTATGTTAAAGACTGTACCTCTCCCAACCAGTTTAAGATAAAAACTAAGTACTACCTAATTAACTCAATGTAACCTACCTCACCCCCAAAATGTCAACCTATGTCCTCTATTTTAAACAATGCTGTTTTGTTGACCAAATTGTATTTTTGCTTTTTTTCTGCCATGTTTCTCCCCGCCCCTTTTTTCCATTTTTTTCTTATTTTTTCTCAACACAATTTATATTTTAATCTCAATTAGTATTAAGTTTTAGTCTTAGTGTTTTTCCTGCCCGAAACGCTTTGCATAATAGTGGCTTTAGGCATTGTATGTACTAGCTATATCTATAAATCCATCTACTTTTGTATCTTACCTTGTATGTATGTACTTTACCTGAATAAAAATTTGTATTTGTATTTGTGTTAAGTCCTTATTGTGCCTAGCTTCACCAATATTATGACCCTTATGTTCTTCAAACAATAAGGTCTGAATTTCACCGACTGAGCGCAATCTTTCAACACGGTGTCGGACAGGTGTTTGGGAGTCAGAGGCGCGTGTGCCACAAATGGTTGCTCACGCAGTACTAACCTAGCCAGCAGCCCTTGTCTTTCATATTTGTTATAGCAAAAGGTTCGTTCAGTGTTTGTCGGGTAGGCTGCTCCATTATGACAATCTTTGTTTCAAATGTGTTCCATTTGTTTTCCATTTTTCATTTACGTCTCAATAATGGAGCAGCCTACCCGACAAACACTGAACGAACCTTTTTGGCATTTATCCATTTTTCAAATTGTTTCAACAATTTCTTTACTTTTTTTTTTTTAAGAAACATGGAGCAGCCTACCTGTAAACCACCGAACGGATCTTTTTGACATTTGTTCTGTTTTTCAAAATTCTTCATTTTTTTTATTATTTACGTTTTTTTATGTAAGAAACATGGAACAGCCTACCTGCCGACCATCGAACGAACCTTTTGCTATAAGACAAATGATAAATAAATATTGAACACATTTTCAGAAAGACAAATGTCATAAAGGTTTGTTCAGTGTATGTGAGGTAGGCTGCTCCATTATTGAGACATAAATGACAAATACAAAACAAATAGAACGCATTTGAAACAAAGAAAGATTGTTATAATGGAGCAGCCTACCTGCCGAACACCGAACGAACCTTTTGACATTTGTTGTACGTATTTCAGAAATTTCATTTCTTTTTTCTACAAAAACGTCAATGCTTTGCAACATCTCAGCAGTCACCCCTTTATATCCCAGCATCATTAGCATCTTTAAACAAGAACAACATAATTTATGTGCATCGTCGGAGGCGTCTGAGAATGTGCAAGCAGCAGCGCGACCCCACCATGTGGTATTGACGTTACTCAAATCAGCGTTCGCCAGACGAGACAATTTGTTGCAGATTGGCCCGTTCGTTACCCAAAATGTTCGCCTTTTGGGGCGATCATTATGTGAGGTACCACTATATTAAATTCTGCCATCAACCGGGGTTAGGCACCCAGAAAGATAGACATCCCAAAACAAACCCCACTTGGTAAAAAATTGCAACCCAAGACCAAACAGAGACCCAGAATTCCCCCCAAAAGAAATAAACAAACCTCATCAGCACAGCGTGCCACTTGTTCATGTAACTTTCCCCCCCAGGAAGGGGAAATCCAAGGATCCCAGCAGCCCACTCCCCAGTTCAGAAACTGAGCTAACGAAAACGAAACCGCCGACCAGAGGGAGGGAGGGAAAGTTACCTTGAGGCGTTTTCGGGGCTTTGCGTTGCCGCGACCCAGTTGTCGACCAGGCCTCCTATTTGCTTGACTGGTCAACCAGGCTGTTGGACTCGGCTGCTCACAGCCTGATGTATGAGTCACAGCCTGGTTGATCAGGTATCCTTTGGAGGCACTTGTCAAGTTCTCTCTTAACCCTTAGATCGTGCAATACTGTACATACATAGACGATGGGAGTAACTTTACCAAAACCGCGCAATACATATATAGACGATTGAGGCTCTAGCACACAATTTTAAATGCCCTGCAAGGGATAGGGGCAGCTATAGTCAAGCCATGACCGATAGTTAACAGATGCCACCTAGAAAAAAATCGTGGGCAACATTCCCGGGTGTCAGAGCCTCAGTACTGAGTGAGCCACCAAGGCTAGCGCACGCAGCATGAGCTCACAGCACTGCTGTTCAGCTTGTGACCACAGCATCACCTAAAAAGGTAAAAATATATATGTTCATGCTATTATTTAGCAATAATAGTATTACAGAAGACCCTGACTGTAATAAAACTGACCAGGATTCTGATAATAGCAGGATTGTGGTGATATTTAGTGCTGTGCTCCATGGAGGGAGGAGTAATGCTGAGGGAGGAAGGGAGGGTGGTGGTGTCGTCTTCTGACTGTGTGTGGCCACCTTTTATTGACTAGACTTACCACACCAGCTTAGTGGTTTGCAATGGTGAATACAAATGTAAATACTTATATATAACGTGTGTATAGAGTGTAATAACAGCAATAGAAGTATGTTGGGAGCCGCCATTTTGGTGAGGGAGGTGCGTCGTCTGCATGACATGCCATACTGTTTACTGGTAGCCACTATGGTCTTTGGGCAGCATACAAGCTTATTTGTACAAGTATGGTGAATAAAACAGGTAGATACTTATATATAATGTGTGTATATATATAGTGTATATATACACACCTTCCAAATGCCTCCCAACATCTCAAACCAATTCAATTTGCTGACGACATGACCTTCATTTACTCCAGTCCTGACCCCTTGCTCTAAATGTCACAGTGAATACTGAGCTAAATAAAGTCCATCACTGGCTAACTGCCAACAAACTCACCCTCAATATTGACAAAACTTTCTATATTTTGTTTGGCAATAAATTCTCAAATCAAATAAATCTCAGGACAAACAATACCCAAATTTGTAACAAAGTAGATTGCAAATTCCTTGGCGTTCTCATTGACCACAAGCTGAATTTCCAAGGACACATTCTAAATATATCAAAAAAAGTTTCAAAAACTGTTGGCATTCTTTCTAAGATCAGATATTATGTACCTCGCCCTGCCCTGGTGACACTATTACTCTCTCATCTATCCATATCTCAACTATGGTATTTGTGCTTGGGGCTCTACTACCCAAAATCATTTACGTCCTCTAATTACTCAACGCAAAGCTGCTATTAGGACGGGATATCTAACTCTATCCCCCAGACATCACTCGGTACCCTTACTCAAATCTCTGAATATGTTAGATATTAAGTCACTGCACATCCTCTCATGTGTATTTTATATATATAAATTGCTGAACTGTAATGTCAATCCTGACCTTAAAAGCTTCCTAGAAGGTTGTAACAGATCCCATGAGCACCACACCAGAAACAAATACCTATTTAGCTACCTATGTGCTTTAATATACTGTACCTACAATTTTCTCATCTTTTTTTCATTCCATGTAACTGTTATAATTTTTTTGTCTATAAATTTTGCAAGTATTTACCTACTTAAAATTTTCTTAGATTAAGGACCTGCCCGAAACGCTGCGCGTACTAGTGGCTTTACAAGACTGTAATTACCATATTATGTATCCTCACATTCCCAATGTACATTCTTGTATATGCATAAATAAAATAAAAAATAAATAAAAAAAATTTGATAAGCCAAGAGTACGACTTAATCAAACTAAATGCTTTACAAATCAAGGGACCCAGAATGTGGAATGACCTTCCCAATTATGTTAAAGACTGTACCTCTCCCAACCAGTTTAAGATAAAAAACTAAGTACTACCTAATTAACTCCATGTAACCTACCTCACCCCCAAAATGTCAACCCATGTCTACTATTTTAAACAATGCTGTTTGTTGATCAAATTGTATTTTTGCTATTTTTTTCACCATATTCCCCCCCATTTTTTTATTTTTTTATTTACTCAACACTATTTATACTTTAATCTCGATTAGTATTAAGTTTTAGTCTTAAGTGTTTTTTCCTGCCCGAAATGCTTTGCGTAATAGTGGCTTTAGGCATTGTATGTTCTAGCTCTATCTATAAATCCATCAATGTTTTGTATCTAACTTTGTATGTATGTACTTTACCTGAATAAATATTTGTATTCGTATTTGCAAGAGTGGCTGCCACTCACAGTGAGGTTACCTCAATTCTCTCCCTTCCTCCCTCCCTCACCAACATTCCTCCTTCCACAATACTATGCACAATGCTAATTATAACCACAATCCTGGTCACTAATTCCTGTAAATGAATAATTGACCACAAGTTTATTTGGAAAAGGAACCTAAAAAGTCGTTTGAAGATTCCTAGATGGACAAAATAATGCTGTGGTGCTGTGGCTAGCGCTGTGAACATCTTGAACAGCATTGAATCACTGATATTTGAACATTGTACCCAGTCATTATCACACTCAGGCTCTTCTATAATACTATCATGGCTAAATAATACAAGTTATATATATATTTTGACATTATTAGGCGATGCTGTGGTCACACGCTGAACAGCAGTGCTGTGAGCTCATGCTGCGTGCGTCAAGCTTGGTAGCTCACTCAATACTGAGGCCCCTAACACCCGGGAATTTGGCCCACGATTTTTTTTTTAAAGGGAGTCTGTTTACAAGAGCCCTGATGAAGTTGTGGTGAACCCCGTTTATCCGCGGGCTGTTTAAATCTTGCATAGTACTCCAAAGCATCACATGATGCGATGCGCAATTTACTGCAAGTCGATCAAAGCATCATATGATGCGATGCGCAATTGAAGGGTTAATAATTCTAACATGAATTTTCTCAATATTTCTTATGTTTTTTTTCACTGTTGATGGTAATTGAAAAATCAATTCTCCAAAATTCATTTTTATTTCTAGTCTGACGCGACACTTGAACGCGTTTCATAATAACTTATTACATTTTCATAGACTTTAGTTTACACACACACAACTATAACCTGCAAACACTAAACATTCAACACAAGATAGAGCAAACTTTCAACACAAGACAAGACATATAATCTCTTCCCACAACCAGACCATCACCAGAGAAGTCTTAACAAAAACACAGAAATCATCGATAGATACTGCGATAGCAGGCGGCTTGACATCTGTGAGGCACTACACATCAAGAAGTCAACACCAGCAATCAACAGCCAATTAATGCACAACTACATTCTACCCACTTCAAGACTCCGCACCAATATAGAAGCATCAAGAAATATGGGCCAATAGGCCCTTTGCAGTTACTTCCATTCTTCCCTTTAATTTACCCAATTTATACCCACTGTTTCGTCTTCTGTCTTGTGTTGAAAGTTTGTTCTATCTTGTGTTGAAAGTTTTGTTCACCTCATCAAAACTGTTGTAACATATCACCTCACTCAAATGCGGGTATATAAGATGAAAGCTGTGTATATCATAGCATAGTAGAACTCTGTTTAGTGTTTGCAGGTTATAGTTGTGTGTGTGTAAACTAAAGTCTTTGAAAATGTAATAAGTTATTACGAAACGCGTTCAAGTGTCGCGTCAGACTAGAAATAAAAATGAATTTTCGAGAATCGATTTTTCAATTACCATCGACAGTGAAAAGAAACTTAAGGTGGCAACTTTCCTGCCCGAAACGCTTTGCATAATAGTGGCTTTAGGCATTGTATGTACTAGCTATATCTATAAATCCATCTACTTTTGTATCTTACCTTGTATGTATGTACTTTACCTGAATAAAAATTTGTATTTGTATTTGTGTTAAGTCCTTATTGTGCCTAGCTTCACCAATATTATGACCCTTATGTTCTTCAAACAATAAGGTCTGAATTTCACCGACTGAGCGCAATCTTTCAACACGGTGTCGGACAGGTGTTTGGGAGTCAGAGGCGCGTGTGCCACAAATGGTTGCTCACGCAGTACTAACCTAGCCAGCAGCCCTTGTCTTTCATATTTGTTATAGCAAAAGGTTCGTTCAGTGTTTGTCGGGTAGGCTGCTCCATTATGACAATCTTTGTTTCAAATGTGTTCCATTTGTTTTCCATT
>NC_091167.1:9861422-10012485 GCF_040958095.1 Procambarus clarkii
CTACACCACGGAGACTGCTTGAGTATTGACTGCGGTATTGAGTTATTTATTAAGTAAAGTAACCTAGGTTGTGCTAGTTCCTGAGTTACAAGCCTCATGCCTCTGACTTTAAGATTATCTTGGTATTGCGTACCATTAATTTACCTCAATTTATTACTGCAATTTATGCAGGTCAAGCTGCATGTTATTTACTCTTACTGGTTTTGCAATTGTGATTGTTTAACTATCGTTTGCCATTAAGTTATTAAGTAACTCAGCTAGGCTGTGATAGGCGCAGAGTACGGCCCCCCACCCCCCCCCCCCTTGCCTCTTGCTTAAGACTACTGGCCCTGCATTTACGTTTAGTTACATCAGCTAACTATTCCCGCAAATTATGCAGCGTCTTGCTGCATGTGTATTTATTTATTACTGGTTTACAATTATGTTTGTTTAACATTTGCTTATTGCTTTTAAGTTATTAGGTAAAGTCAGCTAGGTTAGGCTAGCTGCTGTGTCACAGGCCTCCGGCCTCTAGCTTTAAGTTTTCATGGACTTGTATTTACCATAAGTTTCCTTAATTTATTAATGAATTTTATGCAGTGTCAAGCTGCATGTTTTCTTTAGCTGGTTTTACATTTAGGTTTGTTTAACTTTTGCTCATTGCCTTTAAGTTATTATGTAAAGTCAGCTAGGATGTGATAGTTGCAGGGATCGGGCCCCTTGCCTCTTGCTTTAAGTTTATTCTGGCCCTGCATTTACGTTTAGTTTCCTCAGCAAATTTCCTGCATTTTACATCGCTCTTGCTGCATGTTTTTACTTTACTGGTTTACAATTGTTTGTTTAACTTATGCTTCACCTTTAAGTTAAGTAAAGTCAGCTAGGATGTACTAGACGCTGTCTTCGGGCCTCATGCCTCTCCCTTTAAGTTTATCTTGGACTCGTATTATGATTAGTTCCTTCAGCAATTTATTGCTAGTTATGAATTGCCTAAGTGCATGTTATTTTACTTACCGTTTTACCTTTATACTTGTTTTCTTGACTTTGTCATTAAGTTATTATGTACTGACAGCTAGACAGTACCAGTTTCGTTTACCAGTACCAGTAAACGTTTCCAGTCGTTTTGTCTGCCCGGTGTAGCCCGAAAGAATCTGCAGCCTCCCGGATGCTGGTTTCTCCAGACATGTTGTCTGCCCGGTGTAGCACGGATGTCACTGTGGCCTCCCAGGTCCCTGGTTATCCAGACGTGTTGTCTGCCCGGTGTAGCACGGATGTCACTGTGGCCTCCCAGGTCCCTGGTTATCCAGACGTATTGTCTGCCCAATGTAGCCCGGAAGATACTGCTGCTTCCCAGGCCGCTGGTTTATCCAGACGTGTTGTCTGCCCGGTGTAGCCCGGAAGGTTTTCACAGCCACTGCCGTTTTAGCTGCCTTCGTTCAGGGGTTGATGTCCAGCCGACGTTCTTCCCGCGATGTTTCGCTGTGTTTTAGCGGCTGATGCTCGGTTGGGTCTGTTGCAGCTGGTCCAGCCGTTTGCCCTAGTGTCCGAGCCGCCACTCTCTTCCTACGTTGTTGCTCAATTTTGGTGTCCAGCTGCTGCAGCTGTTGGTGTTCCGGCTGCTGACATTCCCGGCAGTCGGTGTTCTAGCTGCTGTGGGTACAGCTGTTGCTGTCCCAGCTTGCTGCTGTTCAGGTGGAACATGGTCCAGCTGCTGCCATTCCAGCGGTTGTTGGACCAGCTCCCATGATACTGCTGAAGTTGTTCCTGATGTTCCAGTTGAAGCGGTCCCAACTGATAATGCCCATCCTACTGCGTTCCAGCTCCCAAGGGTCCAGCTGCCGACGCGCCAGCCCCCGAAGTTCCAGCTGAATCGTTCCAGCCGACGTTGTGCCTATTAGCACTCCTTTCAGTTTATTGTATTTGATTGTAATTTATTTCAGCTTCATGCGTTAATCCCGTTTTCTCTAAAGAGTTATATTCCAGCATTATTTTGGGCATGATCTGTTTTGCAGTCGCACTTCCCTTACTGCTGCAGTTTTCCCCTTGGCCCGTTGCCGCTAATTTTGTATCTTCGGCAGCGGCCGAAGATACTCTCCACTCCCTTGTTGGCTCCCAGGTTCTATATGGTCCCTAATTGTCTTGCAGTTGGACTTCTACTGATAACTGAAGTTTTCCCTGGTGGCCAGTTGCCACTATTTATTTATCTTCGGCAGATGTTGATGCACCAGTTGCCAACGTCCAGCTGCAGGTGTTCCAGCTGCTGATGTTCCGAGGCAGGTTTTTGCAGTTTACATTTGGCAACTGTTGTTTATGTTAAGTCCCTTATTTTGCCCTTGTTGACCACTAGTGTTTGTGTTGTACATAAATAATAAATAAATAAATAATAAATGTTTATTTAGGTAAGATACATACATACATACAAGAGATTTTATAAAGAATGATGGATTTATAGATGGGGCTAGTACACACAATGCCAAAAGCCACTATTACGCAAAGCGTTTCGGGCATGAAAAACTTAAATGACTAAAGCTTAATACTAATTGAGCATAAAGAATAAAATGTGTTGAGAACAAATAAAGAAAAAGAGATAAAAAGTGGGGAACATAGCTGAAAAAGCAACACAAATACAATTCTGTCAACAAACAGCGTCATTTAAAAAAAACAGACATGGGTTCACAATAGAGGGGTAAGGCAGGTTACAGGGAATTTATTAGGTATAGCTTCGTTTTTATCTTATAACTGGTTGAGAGAGGTACAGTCTTTAACATGGTTGGGAAGGTCATTCCACATTCTGGGTCCCTTGATTTCTAGAGCATTTCTAGTTTGATTAAGTCGTACTCTTGGAATATCAAAACTGTATTTATTTCTGGTGTGGTGCTCATGGGTTCTGTTACAACCTTCTATGAAGCTTTTGAGGTCAGGATTGGCATTACAGTTCAGTGTTTTATATATGTATAATACACATGAGAGAATGTGCAGTGACTTAATATCTAACATATTCAGAGATTTTAGAAGGGGTACCGAGTGATGTCTGGGGCCAGAGTTGGATATTGTCCTAATAGCAGCTTTGTGTTGAGTAATTAGAGGACGTAAATGATTTTGGGTAGTAGAACCCCAAGCACAAATACCATAGTTGAGATATGGATAGATGAGGGAGTAATAGAGAGTCACCAGGGCAGGGCGGGGTACATAATATCTGATCTTAGAAAGAATGCCAACAGTTTTTGAAACTTTTTTTGATATATTTACAATGTGTCCCTGGAAATTCAGCTTGTGGTCAATGAGAATGCCAAGAAATTTGCCATCTAATTTGTTACAAATTTGGGTATTGTTTATTTTGAGATTTATTTGATTAGAGGATTTATTGCCAAACAGAATATAGAAAGTTTTTTCAATGTTAAGGGTGAGTTTGTTGGCAGTTAGCCAAAGATGGACTTTATTTAGCTCAGTATTTACTGTGGCATTTAGAGCAAGGGGGTCAGGACTGGAGTAAATGAAGGTTGTGTTGTCAGCAAATAGAATTGGTTTGAGGTGTTGGGAGGCATTTGGAAGGTCATTAATGTAGATGAGAAAGAGGAGAGGGCCAAGTATGCTGCCCTGAGGAACACCAATGTTGATAGGTAGGGTGGGAGAAATTGAATTATTCACAGAAACATACTGGAGCCTGTCAGTAAGTTAAGATTTGAGGTATTGCAGGGAGTGTCCTGTGACTCCATAATGATGTAATTTAAGAAGAAGGTTTTGGTGGTTGACAGTGTCAAAAGCCTTTCGCAGGTCCACAAATAACCCAACAGGGAACTCATTTTTATCAAGAGCTGCATGAATCAAGTTAATCATACTAATAAGTGCATCGTTAGTGCTTTTTTTGGGTCTGAAGCCATATTGGCAAGAGCTAAGTATATTGTGTTTGGCTAGATAAGAGTAAAGCTGCTTGTAGATTAGCTTTTCAAAATTTTTTGACAGGTTAGGCAGGATTGATATAGGTCTGTAGTTGTTAACATCTGTGAGATCACCACATTTGTGGACAGGCGTTACTCTCGCTTTTTTTAGAATATCTGGAAAGGTTTGGAGTTCAAGTGACTTGTTGAAGAGCAATGCAATGGCAGGGGCTAAAGATCTGGAGGCTTTTTTGTAAATTAAAGTTGGTATCTCCTCAAGGGCACTAGACTTGGTTTTAAGGGAAAGGATTATTTCATTGACGTCAGTGGAATTAATAGGCTTTAGGTACAGAGACTGTGGATAGTTACCTGTAAGATAGTCCTTAACATCAGTACTGGAAGATGGAATATCATTTGCAAGGGATGACCCAATGGAAGAGAAGAACCTATTGAACTCAATAACAGAATCAGAGGCAGAAAGCTGACCATCGTTATTGTACAGGAGTGTTGGTTTGTTATTTAAAATCTTCTTTGATCCCAATATTTGTGAAATTGTGCTCCAAGTTTTTTTAATGTTGCTCTTTATTTGGGTAAATTTATCTTCGTAGTATTTAGTTTTGGCTCGTCTAATTATCTTAGATAGCAATAACGAGTAATTCTTTGAGAATTCTTTGGAGACAGTTCCTAACCTATACTTCTGCTCAAGGTCATGTTTTTTATTAATGGATTTAAGTATTCCCTTTGTAAGCCAGGGATTGTTAAGCCTTTTGGTTGTGACTTGTTTTGTAAGCATAGGACAGTGAGTGCTATAAAGGCTAAGAGTTTTTTGAAGAAAAGATTGAACTGCTAGGTTGATGTCCTCTATGTTACCTAACTCGGACTCTCAGTTGACTTGCTACGTTAATGTTGGTTTAATGTTAAGGTTAGGGTTTCCTTGCTTACTTCCTCCTCCCCAGTGTGGGACATTTACTTATTCATCTATTTATACAGTGATTTCTATGTTGTGCTTGACCTTACTCTTGTCATTTCCAGTTTGCACCTGTTAGGTGATGCTTTAAATTTATTATTTAACAAATTTAATGTTCACGTATTGGATTTATCATTGACAGTCCCCGGTGAAAAAAAAATTATATGGTATTATTAATACTGCTCATATTATTACGGTTAACCTGCTATTATTTGTATTTTGAGTTATTCTGGGTTCTTTCTGCTACTATATTATTGTTTTAAGCCTACTTGGCGTATGGTCTTTGGTTTCATTGGTGGAGTTGGCTGGGTTATCCTCCACTCGTTACTATTTGCTATTGATGTTAGTTATAGTCACTTTTAGTGTTAATGATCTCATGTCAATTTCCCTTTTGGCTTCTGGCCTCGCCTAGCGCCATGAATGTTGTTCCTACTGTATCATACTATTACCTATTTAAGTTCTTTATTATTAGGTCCGGGTTTTAGTCGCCTTACTTCTACCCTCCCTGTGCTTTACTTGTTATCGTTTTCTCTGGCATTTTCTCGCCATGCCCTCGGTCGGCCCCGTACTAAGCCCATTAGTTGGGCCAGTCTGTTACGCCCTTAGCCGGGACCCCTGTGGAGCCCTTAGCTGGGCGGGCCCGCCCTGTTAGCGGGCTAATGGTCCTGCGACCTAGTACTTTGGAAGGAGTATTTTGCGTTTTTCCCTATCCTTCTAGTGCTTATGTCTCTTTTACATTTTTCTTAGTGGAAGCTTCACGTTATATTTGTAAGGTACTATTTATTGCTTATAAATATATATATGTATATATGCGAACAAGCCTGAATGGTCCCCAGGTCCCAATGTATATATATGAGGTGTATAAACACCTCATATATATATACATATATATATATATATATATGTATATATATATATATATATATATATATATATATATATATATATATATATATATATATATATATGTGTGTGTATATCACGAAAATAAACACGTGATTAAGAATGTGACAATGTTCTTAATCACATTGTCATATATATATATATATATATATATATATATATATATATATATATATATATATATATATATATATATATATATATATATATATATATATATATATATATATATATATATATATATATATATATGTCGTACCTAGTAGCCAGAACGCACTTCTCAGCCTACTATGCAAGGCCCGATTTGCCTAATAAGCTAAATTTTCATGAATTAATTGTTTTTCGACTACCTAACCTAACCTAACCTAACTTTTTTCGGCTACCTAACCTAACCTAACCTATAAAGATAGGTTAGGTTAGGTTAGGTAGGGTTGGTCATATATCTACGTTAATTTTAACTCCAATAAAAAAAAATTGATCTCATACATAATGAAATGGGTATCTTTATCTTTTCATAAGAAAAAAATAGAGAAAATATATTAATTCAGGAAAACTTGGCTTATTAGGCAAATCGGGCCTTGCATATTAGGCTGAGAAGAGCGTTCTGGCTACTAGGTACGACATATATATATATATATATATATATATAAATATATATATATATATATATATATATATATATATATATATATATATATATATATATGTATATATTCATTAGTTGCTATACTAATTTATAGTATTGACATTCATTTATTATTCCCATCTCGTTCGTATTAATTTATTATGGGTCTGGGAGTTGGTTTACTGTTTTCGTCTTTATCTCTGTTATTTTACTTTATTATTATGTTAATTACATTAATTATTTTACATATACGGATCCCTAGCCTTCCTGGTGTCCATTTCACCTTGCCTCATATCACCAGATCTTGTTGAAGTTCTTGGGGTACTGCTGCTCGCTGAATGCTCATTGACACTCCAATACTGAACTCATCGACGCCTCTTAAGGAAGTTTCTTAGGCTAACTATTCAGCTCTACCATGCTTTTGGAAGCCAAGATACGATAGAGATCACTGTAACGGACTCGGTTACCATCCTTATAATTTGTTGTGTTCGTGTCGCTCTGGACACAAGCATGTTGCAGTTACGCCTTAAAGACCTGTTTCTTATATTTGGTTTATTGTTTTATTTATATATTGATTTGATATTATATATATATTGGTCATATAAATATTGATTATGTTGGGCTGTTCTATTGTTTTATATTATTATATTTGATTATTTTGAAATGAATTATTACTTGCTAGATCTCCCCCCCCCCCCCGGATCATCTTCTGCCCTTGACCCAGATACGGTAACTGGTAAACCCACCTTTCTCACTTGTCTGGGTTTCTCCCGCTCATGTTCTGCTCGGTTTGGTAGTTGCCTTACTTCGCTCAGACTAGTTTCCTGGAAGATCTTTTTCTCTTCCTTTCCCCTCTAGTCACTCCTATCCCCTGTGCCAGTGTTCCTTTTCAGAGTTTTCCGCAGGGTATCACCCTGGCTTTATCCATTAATGACACTTGCCCAGTTCGCTTCCGGAAAATGTTCCCCTCCCCCCTCTTACAAACTAATTCCAGCAGTACCCTTAAGGGGTAGGTTCATTGCCCGTCATGTTCATACTGCATGCCCACTTCTGCACACCCTTACTGCCTTAATACTTCCAGAACCGACTACGGAAGGTGCACAAGGTACACCATTGACGAACAAGGAAAAGGGATGGAGCCCGAGGGCAGACTACTGCACCCATGAGGTCGACACCACCCTCACCGCTGTGGGGCGGGCCCCAGCGACAACGACGGACACGGGGTCGACCCTGGGGAGTCGGCCTCGGTGAAGGCGGCTTCCCACTTCCCACACCCGCCCTGGGGCCGGCCTTACAGGTTTGGTCACTGTGAGGGCGGGCTCCAGCGATGACCAGTTTTACGACATCGTGCACAGCGCCCCTACTTGGGTGTACTTTCCCCTGCTGTACGATCACCTCACAAGGACATTGCATGGGGGGTACACCTTGCCCTCTACGCTCTGGATCGTCGCGATGATGCCCCGTTGGCCTCACCAAGGACCTCTGTTTAACTTGCAATATGTTAACTGCCTAGTTGAACGGCTAGTTTAACTTCTAACTGTAAACAGTTTAACTGCCTAGTAGATCGGGTTTGGTACCTTTTTCAGTCGGGAGGAACCTGGCTGTTTTTATTGCCCTCTCTTGGGATGCGGGCACGGTTGCTGTCACAGGAACGAGTGGTCATATCCCTAGTTAAAGGTTGGCGAGGAACACTCGCCTCGCAAGGTCTAGTTGGTGGGCTCTTGCCTCTCTATGTTCATTGGCACGTCGCGATGGCGCTCCGTTGGCCTCGGCAAGGAAGCTGTTTCACTTGTAGCATCTGTCTGGTAGACCCGGTTTGGTAACTTTTTCAGTCAGGGAAACCTGTCACAGGCACGGTTACAGCCACAGTGCGAGTAGTCACATTCCTAGTTACAGCGGCCAGCCGCCGCGTTTGCCCTTAGGGGTTGGGGGTTCCGCGCCGCTGGCCCTCGCGGGATGGGGGGTGCTCCGCCGGTACCCCCAAAGTGATAAGCCTGCAGATAGCTAAGAAATATTACCATGAATTGTAATTAGTGTAATTCAATTAATGCAACTTTCATTTACTAACTATAAATGTAGTTATTAATTGTAATTGATTTCTACTTTATCATTAAGGATTATTCATTATAATTATTCCTTAATAATTTATTGTTATGCATTAGTCAATAATTATTTATCATTCACCCTAATTAGCTATTTGATTCATTAAAAATAATTGCTTATCATTATACTATTTGTTATTATCATTATTTATTATATAATAATAATAATAATTAATGTATTAATTTATTTATTATTTATTAATATATTATTTATTATTAATTTATTATTTACCATTATAAAATAAACAAGTCCCCAATCTGAGCGCGTTTTCTTCCAACCTCAGAAAAGTAGGATTATTGAAGGTTTGGATAAGTTGGGAACTGGGTAAGATGAAAAGTGAAAAGGGAGTTGGGGAAGGTAAGGGGGAGGTAGAGGGGGGAAAGGTAAGGTGTGATTTCTGACTGTGTGATTATTGCTTTGTTGGGTAAACAAAGGGTATTAAAGGTAAGGTGTTATATGACTGTGTGAATATTAGCACGTTAGTGATTATTTACATAGCTGAGTACAAAAAAGAGTATTAAAGTACATGATGTTTACTTTTGATAGACTGGAGAGGGACTTGATCTGAAATCATTTTTGATGAACTTTGAACTAAGGTGGAGAACATGAGTCGTCTGAAAATGGTCTCTGAATATTTTGGGCATAATTGGACTCTAACTAATTTGCGGTCTTTTGCTGGACGCTGATAATATTTGAATTTCCTCCATAAGAACTCTTTAAGAACGCAGGTGTCAGTAAAACTCTGAATTATTTTGGTCTCAAAGTTGACTCTGACTATTTTTCGGGACTCTGTTAAAATCTGGTCTATTATGGACTCTTCCTAATTTTCGGTCGTTACTGGACTCTGAATATTTTCACACACAAAGTGGACTCTGACGAATTTTCGGTATAAACTGGACTCTGATGAAAATTGGTCTGAGAATGGACTTTGACGAATTTCTGTCTACAACTGGACTCTGGCGAATTTCAATGTTTAAACTGGTCTCTGTACAATTTCGGCCTTTGCACGTGAAACAGTCGTAAAATGGATATACAAACTAAAAGTTACGGCTAAGATGTCTGGTTTTCCTAAACAAAACTTCTATGAACATATTCTCTGAAAATGGTCTTTGAAAAATGCACGATTTTGAAAACAAACAAAAATTTTCCATAGAGTTTATTCTCAGTAACATGAGAGCAAACTTCGCCCTTGAATTTTTCTATAAGATTTTCTTACTTATTTTCTCCCATAAGAACTCTTAACAAACTTCTAAGATCTCGGAAATTATTTTTTTCATAGGAATTCTTTAGTTCCAAATCAGTGACAGACCAAATTTACCTGGAACTCCTGACACGCTAATCGTGATTTACCAACAAACCCCGCAAAAAAAAAAAATTACGTTTAGCGTGTCATCCCTACTACTCCTAATTATCACCCATATTAACATCTCACCATCTTCACAACTACCACCATCCTCACTATCACCTGTATTAACATACCACCATCTTCACAACTACCACCATCCTCACTATCACCTGTATTAACATACCACCATCTTCACAACTACCAACATCCTCACTATCACCCATATTAACATACCACCACCTTCACTACTACCAACATCCTCACTATCACCCATATTAACATACCACCATCTTCACTACTACCACCATCCTCACTATCACCCATATTAACATACCACCATCTTCACTACTACCACCATCCTCACTATCACCCATATTAACATACCACCATCTTCACTACTACCACCATCCTCACTATCACCCATATTAACATACCACCATCTTCACTACTACCACCATCCTCACTATCACCCATATTAACATACCACCATCTTCACTACTACCAACATCCTCACTATCACCCATATTAACATCCCACCACCTTCACAACTACCACCATCCTCACTATCACCCATATTAACATACCACCATCTTCACTACTACCACCATCCTCACTATCACCCATATTAACATACCACCATCTTCACTACTACCAACATCCTCACTATCACCCATATTAACATACCACCATCTTCACTACTACCAACATCCTCACTATCACCCATATTAACACCCCACCATCTTCACTACTACCAACATCCTCACTATCACCCATATTAACATACCACCATCTTCACTACTACCAACATCCTCACTATCACCCATATTAACATACCACCACCTTCACTACTACCACCATCCTCACTATCACCCATATTAACATACCACCATCTTCACTACTACCACCATCCTCACCAACACCAATTATTATAATTATGATTATTATTATTATTATATACCCCCTCGGCGTGGTGTGGGAGCCTGATGTGTGTATGCGTGCGCGCGCTCACACACACACACACACACACACACACACACACACACACACACACACACACACACACACACACACACACACACACACACACACACACACACACACACACAGACACATTAGGGTCTGATGGTGTAGTGGGTTAAAGCATACTAGTTATGGCAGCTACTGGAAGGTAGTTGTGCTTTATTTTATGGCTTTGAAGTATGGTGCAATGGATACAGTGTGTACCTGCCACTCTGTGGGCCAGGGTTCGAGTCTCCTGGTGGGTTGAGTGTTAAAAAGTTATTTAGCTGGCCCAGATGGCGTTTCACCATGGGTTCTGAGAGAATGTGCATCTGAGCTCAGCATTCCACTTCACCTGATTTTTCAGGCATCCCTGTGTACAGGAATCGTAGCAGACGTGTGGAAACAGGCTAACATAGTTCCAATCTACAAAAGTGGCAGCAGGGAAGACCCCCTCAATTATAGACCTGTATCATTGACAAGTGTAATAGTGAAAGTATTGGAAAAGCTAATCAAAACTAAATGGGTAGAACACCTGGAGAGAAATGATATAATATCAGACAGACAGTATGGTTTTCGATCAGGAAGATCCTGTGTATCGAATTTACTCAGTTTCTATGATCGGGCCACAGAGATTTTACAGGAAAGAGATGGCTGGGTTGACTGCATCTATCTGGACCTAAAAAAGGCTTTCGACAGAGTTCCACATAAGAGGTTGTTCTGGAAACTGGAAAATATTGGAGGGGTGACAGGTAAGCTTCTATCATGGATGAAAAATTTTCTGACTGATAGAAAAATGAGGGCAGTAATCAGAGGCAATGTATCGGAATGGAGAAATGTCACAAGTGGAGTACCACAGGGTTCAGTTCTTGCACCAGTGATGTTTATTGTGTACATAAATGATCTACCAGTTGGTATACAGAATTATATGAACATGTTTGCTGATGATGCTAAGATAATAGGAAGGATAAGAAATTTAGATGATTGTCATGCCCTTCAAGAAGACCTGGACAAAATAAGTATATGGAGCACCACTTGGCAAATGGAATTTAATGTTAATAAATGTCATGTTATGGAATGTGGAATAGGAGAACATAGACCCCACACAACCTATATATTATGTGAGAAATCTTTAAAGAATTCTGATAAAGAAAGAGATCTAGGAGTGGTTCTAGATAGAAAACTATCACCTGAGGACCACATTAAGAATATTGTGCAAGGAGCCTATGCAATGCTTTCTAACTTCAGAATTGCATTTAAATACATGGATGGCGATATACTAAAGAAATTGTTCATGACTTTTGTTAGGCCAAAGCTAGAATATGCAGCTGTTGTGTGGTGCCCATATCTTAAGAAGCACATCAACAAACTGGAAAAGGTGCAAAGACATGCTACTAAGTGGCTCCCAGAACTGAAGGGCAAGAGCTACAAGGAGAGGTTAGAAGCATTAAATATGCCAAAACTAGAAGACAGAAGAAAAAGAGGTGATATGATCACTACGTACAAAATAGTAACAGGAATTGATAAAATCGACAGGGAAGACTTCCTGAGACCTGGAACTTCAAGAACAAGAGGCCATAGATTTAAACTAGCTAAACACAGATGCCGAAGAAATATAAGAAAATTCACCTTCGCAAATAGAGTGGTAGACGGTTGGAACAAGTTAAGTGAGAAGGTGGTGGAGGCCAAGACCGTCAGTAGTTTCAAAGCGTTATATGACAAAGAGTGCTGGGAAGACGGGACACCACGAGCGTAGCTCTCATCCTGTAACTACACTTAGGTAATTACACTTAGGTAATTACACACACACACACACACACACACACACACACACACACACACACACACACACACACACACACACACACACACACACACACACACACACACACACACACACACACACACACACACCATGGAGCCCGTACCTTGTCAAGCACAAGACGAAGCTGGAAAAAGTTCAGAGGTATGCCTCTAATAGGCTAGTAAAAGATCTAAGAGACATGAGTTACGAGGAAAGGCTGCGTGAACTGCACCTTACGACACTGGAAGACTGATGAGTAAGGGGAGACATGATCACTACCTACAAAAACTCACAGGAATTGACCGGGTAAACAAGGATAAACTGTTTAAAATGGGAGGTACGCGAAGAAGGAGACACAGGTGGAGACTGAGCATCCAAATGAGCCACAGAGACGTTAGAAAGAACTTTTTCAGTGTCAGAGTAGTTAGCAGGTGGAATGCATTAGGCAGTGATGTTATGGAGGCTGACTCCATGAACAGTTTCAAATGTAGATATGACAGAGCCCAGTAGGCTGAGGAATCTGTACACCAATTGATTGACAGTTGAGAGGCGGGACCAAAAAGACAGAGCTCAACCCCCACAAGCACAACTAGGTGAGTACATACACACACACACACACCTTTTTTATATACAAAAACAATGAAACACTACTTTATTGAAGTCCAATTAAGTCATCAGATTAACAGAGACATATAAGTATTATTGTTAACGTTAAAGAACAATTGGAAGGCGGAGGCGTCGAGTATACATTCATACTTCTCAAATACGTCCGTGCCTATGACGAAGGGATATTTGGCATCCGGGTTTGGATGGACTCTTAACTCATCCTATAGATATACGTCACCCCCCATGTGTATCCGGAGTGTTTGGGGAGGACGTTTCTCTAGACCGAGTCTCTTTAGGTATAACCTTGAGACGAACGTCTTGTCAGCTCCTGAATCGACGAGAATTTGGTTTGTGCAGCGGTCAGGTTGTGATGATGGCGGTAGCGTGATCCTAATGCAACATCTATGCAACCCAACCCCTTTATTTTGATACCTTGGAAGGTTCTTGAAATATATATTAGAATTATCCCGTTTAAACTGCTGTATTACATGGTACTTGGCCATTAGTGGGAAACTGAAGAAAATTATGGGGTACTTGTTTAAGCCGAATAAATTATCAATTTCTGGCGGGTAAATGTCGACTTTGGCATCCAACTCTATGCGGTGTTCTAGGAGGATTTTAACATTTTCAACAATCTTTATGTTGAGTTTTCTCTCTCTGTCAAAGAACTCGATTTTCCCATATTCGCTGGCCAATACCTTATTATTCAAGCCCAGTTTTCTTGCATCTTTGTCTTTGATCATGTTATCTGTAGTGCCGGTGTCCACTAACATGGTACAATACTTATAGTTTACCAGAGCCTTGAGGTAATTGTGGCCCTTCAGGGCAATATTCTTCAATCCCTTCAGGGATGGGGGCTCGGTGCATACGGGAGGGTGAAGTAGGAACAGTGTTAGGACCTGTCCATCTGGGCTGACTTCATATCCAATATTTTCATCGGTGTATTTTGGTCTTTTTCCGGGACTATTGATGGTCTGGCAGTCGTCCGCCTTCCTCTTGCAGCCACAGCCCACCACTTTGTTCTGCGTGTCCATAACTAGACGGGTGAAGGGAGAGGAGGAGGAGGAGGACAGGAGCTAAAGCACTATTCTTGTCCTAGCTTATCTTACAGTGAGTCGCGCTCACTCACCTACAAATTATATCCTACTTATATTATATTTAGTCAAGCTACATTAGCATCTTTAACTTTCAACTTATCTTTTATATTAGTAAACAAACATACAATTTTATACAAATATACAATTCTGTGACCTGTTACACCACTGTGTCCTGTTACACCACTGTGTCCTGTTACACCACTGTGTCCTGTTACACCACTATGTCCTGTTACACCACTGTAACCTGTTACACCACTGTGTCCTGTTACACCACTGTGTCCTGTTACACCACTGTGACCTGTTACACCACTGTGTCCTGTTACACCACTGTGTCCTGTTACACCACTATGTCCTGTTACACCACTGTGTCCTGTTACACCACTGTAACCTGTTACACCACTGTGTCCTGTTACACCACTGTAACCTGTTACACCACTGTGACCTGTTACACCACTGTGTCCTGTTACACCACTGTGACCTGTTACACCACTGTGACCTGTTACACCACTGTGTCCTGTTACACCACTGTAACCTGTTACACCACTGTGTCCTGTTACACCACTGTGTCCTGTTACACCACTGTGTGTGTCCTGTTACACCCCTGTGACCTGTTACACCACTGTGACCTGTTACACCACTGTGTCCTGTTACACCACTGTGTCCTGTTACACCACTGTGTCCTGTTACACCACTGTGTGTGTCCTGTTACACCCCTGTGACCTGTTACACCACTGTAACCTGTTACACCACTGTGTCCTGTTACACCACTGTGTCCTGTTACACCACTGTGTCCTGTTACACCACTGTGTCCTGTTACACCACTATGTCCTGTTACACCACTGTAACCTGTTACACCACTGTGTCCTGTTACACCACTGTGACCTGTTACACCACTGTGACCTGTTACACCACTGTGTCCTGTTACACCACTGTGACCTGTTACACCACTGTGTCCTGTTACACCACTCTGACCTGTTACACCACTGTAACCTGTTACACCACTGTGTCCTGTTACACCACTGTGACCTGTTACACCACTGTGACCTGTTACACCACTGTGTCCTGTTACACCACTGTGACCTGTTACACCACTGTGACCTGTTACACCACTGTGTCCTGTTACACCACTGTAACCTGTTACACCACTGTGTCCTGTTACACCACTGTGTCCTGTTACACCACTGTGTGTGTCCTGTTACACCCCTGTGACCTGTTACACCACTGTGACCTGTTACACCACTGTGACCTGTTACACCACTGTAACCTGTTACACCACTGTGACCTGTTTCACCACGGTGACCTGTTACACTACTGTAACCTGTTACACCACTGTGACCTGTTTCACCACGGTGACCTGTTACACCACTGTGACCTGTTACACCACTACAAATACAAATATTTATTCAGGAAAAGTACAGAAATACAAGGTGAGATACAAAACGTTGATGGATTTATAGATAGAGCTAGTACATACAATGCCTAAAGCCACTATTACGCAAAGCGTTTCGGGCAGGAAAAACACCAAGACTAAAACTTAATATGGGTGATAGTGAGGTTGTTGGTAGTTGTGAAGATGGTGGTATGTTAATATGGGTGATAGTGAGGATGGTGGTAGTAGTGAAGATGGTGGGATGTTAATATGGGTGATAGTGAGGGTGTTGGTAGTAGTGAAGATGGTGGTATTTTGATATGGGTGATAGTGAGGGTGTTGGTAGTAGTGAAGATGGTGGTATGTTAATATGGGTGATAGTGAGGATGGTGGTAGTAGTGAAGATGGTGGTATGTTAATATGGGTGATAGTGAGGATGTTGGTAGTAGTGAAGATGGTGGTATGTTAATATGGGTGATAGTGAGGATGTTGGTAGTAGTGAAGATGGTGGGATGTTAATATGGGTGATAGTGAGGGTGTTGGTAGTAGTGAAGATGGTGGTATTTTGATATGGGTGATAGTGAGGATGGTGGTAGTTGTGGAGATGGTGGTATGTTAATATGGGTGATAGTGAGGATGTTGGTAGTAGTGAAGATGGTGGTATGTTAATATGGGTGATAGTGAGGATGCTGGTAGTTGTGAGGATGGTGGGATGTTAATTTAGGTGATAGTGAGGATGTTGGTAGTAGTGAAGATGGTGGTACGTTAATATGGGTGATAGTGAGGATGTTGGTAGTTGTGAAGATGGTGGGATGTTAATATGGGTGATAGTGAGGATGGTGGTAGTTGTGAAGATGGTGGGATGTTAATATGGGTGATAGTGAGGATGTTGGTAGTTGTGAAGATGGTGGTATGTTAATATGGGTGATAGTGAGGATGTTGGTAGTAGTGAAGATGGTGGTATGTTAATATGGGTGATAGTGAGGATGGTGGTAGTTGTGAAGATGGTGGTATGTTAATATGGGTGATAGTGAGGATGCTGGTAGTTGTGAAGATGGTGGGGTGTTAATATGGGTGATAGTGAGGATAATGGTAGTTGTGGAGATGGTACCGGGTTGATACCAGGTTGATGGGGTTTTGGGAGTTCTTCTACTCCCCAAACCCGGCCCGAGGCCAGGCTCGACTTGTGAGAGTTTGGTCCACTAGGCTGTTGCTTGGAGCGGCCCGCAGGCCCACATACCCACCGCAGCCCCGTTGGTCCTGCACTCCGTGGAGAAAATGGCTATTGCTTTGCGCAGGAAAGCGGTGTTTCTGATGGGGGGAAAAGAGACAATTGCACAGCGCAATCTGCAGGCGCAGTGTGGGCAGTACTGGGTAGCATATAAATAGCTTTGGAAGAGGGGGTCCTGTCCTCACATCACATAGGCACAGGAAGCAGTAGCACGTCGCGCTCACAGTGAGATCTAGGCGATACGCTGTTTGAGCGCCCCCGCACCTGCAACCACCTGCCTCTGCATTATTGCAGCTACATGGGACCACCGTTTTGAGGCATCTGACATCACAACCACCACAGTGATCCAACAGCATGGATTCAACAACAGCTAGAGATGCAGAGCGCTAGTAGCACCTGTTGCTAACTTGCAAGGTCAGGGCCGCTTTGTTGGCCCAGACGAGCATACTCTCGTGGTAACCCTACCTGGGGCCACATTCTTATCGTGGTAACCCTACCTGGGGCCACATTCTTATCGTGGTAACCCTATCTGGGGCCACAGCCATCTTCCATCCAAGGCAACACCCAGGCAAACTGGCACACACTTCCTTCCAGGCAACGACGGCTCGTCCTCTCGATGTGTTCACGGTTTAGATAACAGCTTTATCTATGAGATAGCGTGCAAAGATACATTACCCTAGTGGGCCAACCCGTACTGCCACCCTGAATAAAACCAGTGACAGCTGGATGGCCTGACTTACGTAATGTGTATTGCCGTGTATAGCACTCTTTCTCTCCTCTGCTAAACATTTCTTCCTCTTCAGGCCGGGACCTACCCCCCTGTGCGGTGAAAGTGCAGTGGGGTATTCGTCCTTTCCTCCCAGGTGGGGCCGCAGCACGTGCTTGCGCCCTGTGTCTCCCTGCCTGGCTTGTTTGCTAAGCCGATCCACTGCTAGAACCTCGTGATAGTGCGAGTCAACTAGCAGTGGGGGTTGCCCTCGAGTAATACCTTCAGGACTCACAAATACTTCGTATTTGTGCCGTGCCGAACCGGGTTCAATTAGCCTGCTAGGAACCCGGAATTACGCCTCTGACAACCGAGCTCCAACCCACAGCTCATGAGGCTAAGATCTACAGCTCCACGGAGATCACAACTACCCAGCTGAGTCAACCCACCACCACCTCTTCCACCAGACCACTACCTCACCTAAAATGCACTGCCTTCGCCTCCTCTTCGCTCTTGATCCTCCCCCTGACCCTGACGGAATAGGACAGAAAATCTACATGATCACCCAGACTCCTTACACCTCCGTCACCCCCCATTGACAAAGGAATAAAGCTCTTTCTACCCTCTAAATCTGACCTCTATGCTTGCCTCACCCCCAAAGCCCGAACAGGACTACTGACACTAGGACTCACCCCTGCACTGACACTGGAACAGAAACATAACTGCACTGCTGTTGCCTTCAACGTAGACACCACCCTCCTCTCCACGATAACAACTTTAGACAAACAACTTACCGCCGACATCGGAAAAGCCAACAACATCATCATAGAAGATCTCTTCCACCCACCAAACACGAAGATCCTCAGAATCCGATGCTCCTCCCCCACTGAAGCTGAATCCCTCCTCACACATGGCTTTAAAGCAGACCACATTTCCATCCCACATTACAACCTCAAGATGAGTACATACCAATCCATTACACAATGCTTCAAGTGCTATGGATTCAACCATACCACCAGGCAATGCACGGAATGGAACAAGCCTGCTCCTTATGTGCCAACAAAGGACATTTCTGGAAAGACTGCACAGAAGGTTCACGATGCTGTATAAACTGTGGTGAAAACCATCCTGCCACCCACCACAATTGCAAAATCAGGGTGCAACTCAACAAGGTAATGAAGAATAAGACCCCAAACACACTACCTCAATATCAGGCCCAGACAGCACGCCAGCTCTATCCCCAAAACCTCACTAACTAGCTTCACCGCCCCATCACACTTCCCCAAAATGCTCAAACAATAGCCATCAACCCTCAAGGTAGAGGTGCCCTGCTCCCCACCCCCCCAGGATTCCCATCTCTCCAAAACCACACCACCAGTGGACACCATCTCGCACACCACCATACTCAGGCCCCCCCCTCCCCCCCTCCCCCCCCCCTTACCCACCAACAGACGACACCCCAAGAATAGTGGCAGCTATCATAATAGCGCAGATATCAGCACAAGGAGACACGAGGAAGGCAATTTCCAACATTCAATAAATCCTACTAGCAAACAACCTCCCTCACATAGTCATCCCTCCCAGCTTGGCGTCACAACCAGTACAACCCCTACCACCTCCCCCCATCACCCCACAAGCACTTCCACCACCACCACCCCCACCCCTTATTACTCCCCAGATATCAAACCCAGTATCACCTCCACCCCTTATTACTCCCCAGACATCAAACCCAGTACCACCCCCACCCCCTATCACACCCCAGGCATCAAATAACCCAGTACCACCCCCACCTCTCATCACCTCCCAGACAAAAAACCCAGCACCACCCCCACTCTCATCCCCACCCCTCATCACCCCCCAGGCATCAAACCCAGTACCACCCCTACTCTCGCCCCCACCCCTCACCACCTCCCAGACAACAAACCCAGCACCACCCCCATCCCCCATTACCCCCCAAGCACCAAACCCAGAACCATCTACACCCTCCCCCCCTGACACCCAGGCCTCTAACTGCTTCTCACAGACCATGCTCCCCATGACAGCTACCCCTCTCCAGTCAAAAAGAACAAGCTCACCAAAACACAAAACAACTCACCAAGTGAAAAGAACAAACTCACCAAAACAAAACAAAAAATTTCTGCATGCAAGACGAACAACCCCAATACACAAGAAAACCGACCCAGCACTAAAAAGAACATCAGGTACCAAGAAACATGTAACCTCCTTCACCTTAGCCCACACGCCCAACTCGTCAACTCACCTCACGCCCAACACGCTAGCCAACCTCACGCTCCTAATCCAATACCACACAGGTACAAAGCCCAAAATCCCACTAACTCAGCCGCAACACGTGTCTTTCTCAGCCAAGAGGACTAACACCTCCCCAGACCACTCCCTCACCCCAACACCAAAACTTCCTAAATTCATATCAACAACCATGCAAAACGGATGTCAATCATATCTCCTACCCAAATCTGTAATTGCCAAATCTATCTACACAATGAATCAATGCACACAGGAGAACCTCTCCGGTTCAAACGCCTCAAACACTCCCCCATCAAGTCAGTAAACAATGAAAATCACTCAATTTAACGTTAGAGCCTACTACAATATCAGACACCTAATTGCTAACTTTGTGGAGAACGAAAGACCGGATGTGCTACCACTGAACAGCTCATTCGTGACGAACTCTCACAAAATTATATATTTTGGCTTCACAACCTACCAATCTCCTGATGAAGCACACAAAGGGGTTGCTATTCTGGTAAAGAACACCTATAAACATGACCTCCTCACTACCAACTGGCAGCACAAACACTTCCTAGCAGTCCGCATTCACACTCAACACGGGCAGATGATCATTGGTACCACATACATTCGTCCAAACTTAGGTCTCCCCCTCCAGAACCTAAACACTCTCTTCAACCACACACACATACCAGTCTTCCTCCTAGCAGACCTAAATGCAAAACACCAAACATTCAACCATCACCAACACAACATGCACGGTCAACAACTACACCAACTCCACCAAAACAAACACCTCACCTTCCTTGGCCCCGACTTGCAAACAACCTACACACACAATGGAACTGAGAGACCAGATCTCATCCTCACCAACAGAGCAGGCACCCACCTCCAACACTACATCACACCCGGACCCCTCACCGGCTCAGATCACATACCCATATCACTCACACTCTCCAGCAACCCCATACTCATCCCAGCCACCCCACAATATGACTATCAAAATGCAGACTGGGAAGCCTTCAAACAACACCTAACTGCCAGCACACAGCCCTACAACTTCCAAGACAAAACACACACAGACATAGATTCCCAAATCCTCACCATCCAGAATAACATCATACAAGCAGCTGATGCTACCATTCCAAAAACTACCCACAAAACCAGATACTCCTTCTTTCCTTCGATCAGAACAAAAAGGCTACTCTCCTGCTATCACAACAGATTCACCCACAACCTTCACAGATACAACCAAGTAAACACAGACCTCACTATACTCAAAAACCACATACTCAACAGCCTTGACCAACACCATGCTAACCACCTTGAGGTTACCTTGAGGGGCTTCCGGGGCTTAGCGTCCCCGCGGCCCGGTCGTCGACCAGGCCTCCTGGTTGCTGGACTGATCAACCAGACTGTTGGACGCGGCTGCTCGCAGCCTGACGTATGAGTCACAGCCTGGTTGATCAAATATCCTTTGGAGGTGCGTATCCAGTTCTCTCTTGAACACTGTGAGGGGTCGGCCAGTTATGCCCCTTATGTGTAGTGGAAGCGTGTTGAACAGTCTCGGGCCTCTGATGTTGATAGAGTTCTCTCTCAGAGTACCTGTTGCACCTCTGCTTTTCAACGGGGGTATTCTGCACATCCTGCCATGTCTTCTGGTCTCATGTGATGTTATTTCTGTGTGCAGGTTTGGGACCAACCCCTCTAATAGTTTCCACGTGTAAATTATTATGTATCTCTTCCGCCTGTGCTCAAGGGAGTACAGATTTAGGCTTTTTAGTCGGTCCCAACAGTTTAGGTGTTTTACTGAGTGGATTCTAGCAGTAAAGGATCTCTGCACGCTCTCCAGGTGAGCAATTTCTCCAGCTTTGAAAGGGGCTGTCATTGTGCAGCAGTACTCCACTCCACTGGGAGAAACTCATACAAAAAGCTGAAATACAAAGAAAAACAACTCCACAACAATTCTGGAACTTCATAAAGAGGATCGGGGGAAACTCCTCCTCTTCTGTCTTTACATACATCACTCACAACAATCAAAACTACACTGATCCCTCAGAAGTAGTAGACATATTTAAACAACACTGGCAGGACATCTTCAATCCCCACCCTCCACAGCCAACAGCAAAACAAAACATAAACAGAGTAGAAACATGGATCCGGCACAACCCTCAGGTCATCACACAGTACCCTACCATGGACCTCACGACACTAGACGACTTAGAAAGTGACCTCACAGAATGAAAACTACCTGAAGAAGTTAAACTCATGCTCAAGAACACCAGACGAAAAGCCCCAGGAGCCTCCGGCATTGGCCAAGCTCTCCTCATCAACTTCCCCTAATCTTTGCACTCACAGACGTCTACAACGCCTCACTAGCATCAGGATATTTCCCAAGCCCATTCAAAGAAGCCACAGCAATCCTCATTCCAAAACCCCAAAAATCCCCGACAGACCCTAAGAACTACAGACCGATCAGCCTACTAGAGACACTAGGGAAAGTATACGAAAAACTCATTAATCATAAACTCAGGAATCACCTAGAACACAAATACATATTGACAGACAAACAATTTGGCTTCAGACAACACTGCTCAACACAAGACGCACTGAACATAATAACAAACTACCTCTCCATAAATAAGGACCAGAGGGCCAAGACGGCCATCATTGCAAAGGACGTCGAAAAGGCTTTTGACACAGTATGGCACGACGGCCTACGATACAAACTCTGCACTCTATTTCAACTATCTGACAACATGCAGAGGCTACTTTGCAGCTTTCTAACAAATAGAAAGATGCAGATCAAGTGCCTCAGCAAGCTGTAAGGTTACTTCAACCTAAATGCAGGTGTCCCCCAGGGCTCAGTTCTCTCACCAACCTTATACATACTCTATATAAACGACATTCCTGACCCAATATACTGGACATCAATGACCCTTTGCTACGCTGACGACGTCACCCAACTGATCTCGGACTACACGATTAACGCCCTCACACGGAAAGCACAGGAAGAAATAGACAAAGTCACCATCTGGGAACACGACTGGCGGATAAAAACAAATCCCAACAAGTCTAAAATCACATACTTCTTCTACAACAAACGACGTAACCCTGTGTTACGACCCTGGGTTCCTCAATTGGAAACCAGAGGTCAAATTGAGCTAAATAAACTACCTTATATTTGACGCTTGTCGACGTGTCTTTGTTCGTATCTTCCTTGCCAAACGTAGGACGAATCATGTTGCTCACAAAACATTCAGACTCTTGAGCTTGTTGTGGATTAGGTATAACATTGTAGTAATTATTAACTATCCTTAGAACGAGTAAGGTAAACAATATGGTACATAAGTGAAGATTGTAATGTGTACAGCTGCACGATCAATTAGGCTCTTCCCGGCACCACACAACTCGGGAGCCCTGATCTGGTCGCCGGATGCGGTCTTCTCTGCTGGCATTTTGAGGTGTAAACATCTGGACTGTGTGGCTCGGCGCCTCTCCCCTTCTGACTTCTACTCTCCCTTACCTATTTCTATGTCTAGTGTCTAAATTAAGCATAGAATGTTAATTGTGCCTACTCTGGTATTGTAAGATTGGTGTAGACCTGGGGTAGGATTTGCCAGTGTTTTGGGTACCCCCTAGTGTTGTGTTGTGTTAGGGTACCATGTGGTCTCACTACCCTAAGCTGCTGCAAGCTTCAGGTTCTTCACTAGTAGTACTTTACCCTAGCTTGTTCTCAGTGTAAACCTTGTATCCTGCTTATGTGAACCAGATACCCACACCCACGTACAGACTGGCGAAGTGACTCAACAGCCTGCTGACTCCTTATGTCCCTTGCACCTTCAGCCTGAAGTCTCCAAAGGAATTTGTTGACTTACTGCGGGGAAAATGGGCCACAGGGATAAGAACCTCGTTGGACGTCGAATCACTGTTTACCAACGTACCTGTGGATGAAACAATCGGGATGATAGCGGACAGAGTGTATCGTGATCCGGCCTGTACTCCTCTTGACATACCAGAAAACATTCTAAGGAAACTACTCCAAGCTTGTACTAAAGAGGCACCCTTCTTGAGCCCGGATGGGCACATGTATAAGCAAATAGATGGGGTCTCAATGGGTTCTCCTCTAGGTGTCCTGTTTGCGAACTTCTACATGGGTACCATCGAACAAAAGGTCTTAGTCGACATGAACTTGAAACCGGCCATATACTGCAGGTATGTTGACGACATTTTTACACAGGTACCTGATGTCAGACATCTGCAGGAGTAGAAGGAGGCATTTGAGTGGAATTCTGTGTTGCGTTTCACTTACGAGATGGAGAAGGATGGGAAGCTGCACTTTCTAGATGTAATAGTCATGGAAAGGAGCGGAGGTTTCCACACCGCAGTCTACACTAAGGAAACAAACATAGGAATGTGCCTCAATGCCAACAGTGACTGCCCAGACAGGTACAAGAGGAGTGTCGTTAACGCTTATGTCGACCGTGCTCTCAGCCACAGCTCAGGATGGAAGCAAGTCGATAAAGAACTCTGTAGGGTAAGGCAGGTCCTAGTCAACAACAGCTTCTCCAATGGTTTCGTCGAAGACATCATAAGAAGGAAGCTGAAACGCCATGCAACCTCTGAAGAGACAACTAACACAACACCTGTACCCCCTATTAGACTATTTTACAGGAACTTCTTTTCCACAGCTCATAAAACGGAGGAAAGGGTCCTGAAAGATATTGTTAATAGAAACGTTATCCCTACAGACAAAAATCAGAAGATACAATTGACGATCTACTATAAAACCAAGAAAACGGCCAACCTACTCATGAGAAACTCTCCAGACACAAAGCAAAACGCTTTAAAAGAGACCAATGTCGTCTATGCCTTCAAATGCCCACTTGGGGACTGTAAGCCTCAAAGAATTCAGTATATAGGCAAGACAACAACATCTCTTTCCAGGCGATTAACGATGCATAAGCAACAGGGCTCTATTAAGGAACATATAATCTCTTCCCATAACCAGACCATCACCAGAGAAGTCTTAACAAAAACACGGAAATCATCGATAGATACAGCGATAGCAGGCAGCTAGATATCTGCGAGGCACTACACATTAAGAAGTCGACACCAGCAATCAACAATGCACAACTATATTCTACCCACTTCAAGACTTCATACCAATATAGAAACATCAAGAAATATGGGCCAATAGGTCCTTTGCAGTTACTTCCATTCTTCCCTTTAACTTACAAAATATTATACCCATTGTTTCGTGTTCTGTCTTGTGTTGAAAGTTTGTTTTCACCTCATCCAAAACTGTTGTAACATATCATCTCACCCAAATGCAGGTATAAAAAAATCGAAGATGTTTAAGCTCTATTCAGTTATAGTTGTGTGTGTGTGTAAACTAAAGTCTTTGAAAATGTAATAAGTTTTACGAAACGCGCTCAAGTGTCACATCAGACTAGAAATAAAAATGAATTTTGGAGAATTGATTTTTCAGTTACCATCAACAGTGAAGAAAAATGTAAGAAACACTGAGAAAATTCGTATTAGAATTATTAATCTTACTTTTTCGTTAGAAAAAGTTAGAATTCTCAATCTTACTTACATATATATATATATATATATATATATATATATATATATATATATATATATATATATATATATATATATATATATATATATATATATATATATATATATATATATATATATATATATATATATATATATGTCGTACTTAGTGTGGTGTTTGTGTGTTACTGAGGAAGTCTTGGTTGTAGGGTTGATGTAAAGTCATGACTTGGTTACTGACTTTAATACTTAATATGATTACATGACTAGTAGCTACCAAGCTTGGCGGGCGTCCTGTACGCTCTGTTTACCTCCTCTCTCTGGCATCTCAGCCGCCGCACATAGAAAACGGATGGTACCATTTTCTGTGAACATGACATCCCTCCTTTTCTTTAAAAAGAATGAATACAGGATGTCTACCATGCGTGTAGCACAAAGCAAAGTTATTGACACAAAGTAAGTTATTAACATATCAAGAGATACTGCATACATTTAACATTAATTAAGCACACAAAGAATTTAAACAACTTAATCTTTTCCACAAAGGATTTCAATGTTAAAAATACATATGCAATGTTAAACAAACATGAAAGAAACTGTACTACAAAGTTACAAAATATTGAATGAGATATCTGCATTATTCAAACAATATTAAATTTAGTTTAGCACAATAAGTAAATACTTTTCATTACATAGGAACACAATTAATCATCAAATCGTGTAGGGCGTTTAACATGACGTTTAGGACGTGAGTCCTTAAATGCAATAACATCCCTTGATGAATTGTTTGTCGGGTTATAACTATTTTTTTCTTTTTCTTTTGCACGACTTTGCACTTCATCATTTTCTACACTAGTTGGAATCACTTTGAAATAAGCCATATTACGTGTTATACTATGATCTCTATTACTAGCTGTTACCATAGTTCCTTTTACACTAATCACTTTATATGGTTTTGTATCATACGGCATCTCTAACTTTCCCTCTTTTTTCTTTTTAACGAGAACAGTGTCACCAACCTTTATGAACTGTTCCTTTGCATGTTGATCATGAGCAATTTTCATTTTGCCCTTGGCTAGTGCATCCTTCTGAGCGAGACGTTTATCCGTTACCTCGGCTGGCATGACGGGTAGTGCGATTCTCATAGGACGTCCAAATAAAAGTTCGCCAGGCGACTTGCCCAGTGTTCCATGTGGTGTTGCACGGTAGTTCCTGAGAAAAGCATACATAGCTTGTTTCCAGGATCGTCCTTCGGCATGAGCACAGCGTACCGCTTTCATGAGAGGTTGCATGAATCTCTCAACTTCTCCATTTGCTTGAGGATGTAGTGGCATCACACGGCGGTGTTTGAATCCAATATGCTCAGAAAAGTTGACGAAGTCTTGTCCATTGAATGGCGGTCCATTGTCTGTCTTGACAACTTCAGGAATGCCAAAGTTTGAAAAGATCTTGTCGAGTTTCGGGATGACAGCCTTTGCAGATGTGGATGTGGAACCGACCTGTGAGATTTATATTTATTTAATTTATATGAATTTATATTTACGTTAATTTGTATACTTCGATAGCAATTTGTATAATGATAAGTGGACTGTATTTCTGCAATAATCTCTTAATCTCACAAATCGATCCTCTACACATTAGGGGGGGTTTATATTACACATATGCAGCCAATCAAATTACAGTAATAGCTACATACATTGATGAGGTTCCTTCTCTTATAGTACAGCAGGTTAGTCCACCAGGTATAACTAGAGTGTAGACACCAAATTATCCTCTTTGAGGTAGCTTCTATCACCCAGTAACTGGTGCACATAATCTTGCATCCTCGTCTTGACCTGTCAAAAGTGCGCTAGCTGTGAAGCCAGAATCCTATATATGACAAGCTATATCAGAGAAAACACTATACAGTACATGGAACATTAAAGACCTGGCTTAATTACCTTTAGTATGAGGCGATTTCGCGTTCTAACCGGCTAACCCTATATCCTGACATTAATGGCCATAAATGAATGATAAACGGGTTTCGGATAGACACTTAACTTGTATTTGTAGACAGCGTGTTGACAATGGTACACCTTTGGGTTCCATAACACTACGTCCAAGTAAATTTAACAGGAGCCGAATTTGCTCCCGTGTGAGCCTCTGGTCTCATAAACAACAATGGCTGCCCCTTCCTCCTCACTCTGACGCCTGGCTTACATTGTCCAGATTTCAGAACGTGATAGAAGGGTCACATTTACTCTACTTTAATATTGATAATTAAGTTAATTTATATAAGATGTTTTTATGATGGTAAAGTCCAAAGACTAATGTATTTAAGAACAATTCCCAGCAGAATAGCTGGTGAATTATAATAGTATGTGGTGATGATATCCCGTTTTCTATAGACGGTAATTCCACTACAAGTTACGTTTTCTATGGGTAACTTGTTGGTAATACAGCTATTATCTGTATGTATGATATATTAAATGCTGTCGGATTTTCCGACATAATTCCCCAGGGGGCTGCTCACGGGTCGAAGTCCTAATTAGAACAGACGAACACCGATACTCCTCCTTCGAATTATTACATTAATTTGATGTTAGTAGTTAGTAATCACACGTTTGTGTGTCTGTTCGTACAGGACGGATGTCCCGTACTAGAGTTGCAGGGGTTAGAAGTCTAATGCGATTTCATTTCCCTGTCAACTCTTGAAAGGCTAATATTCAAGCCTTATACATATTATTTAACCCACAAGACTGAATGTGATCAAGTACTACAGTCAAGTATGATTCAGGGACTGCAGTGAGATCAGTGACATTAGATATAACTTGAAGTTTGTTCAGGTAACTGGTCACTGATATATAAACACTGAGGCCCATGGAATACATCTTGATTAAATAATAAATGTATCAAATCAGTCATCAGATTTATTGGGGTTTTATTTAATTAATTGATTCAGAGGATTGAATAGCTCATCATTAAAGTAAAGTATGGTTCTGAGACTGCAGTGGGTTCAGTGACATTGGTCGCAGTGACTTGTAGCTGTTTTAGGCTACTGTTCACTGATTTGCCACTGAGGCCTCATGAACTCATCTTCAGCTTTAAATGATGATACTAACATCAACCTCTGTTGGTATAGTCAGCTGTAATCTCCTTAGTATAATGCTACTGGAGAAATATAATCAGCTGACGAATTTAGGTTTCTACTGGTATTGTTTATCTGCAGGCATAGGTCTCCTCAGGCTTGATACTGGGCCTGAGAGTAATTTACCTCCTGCAGAGTTTAACATGGTTATGCCCTGATATTTAGTAGGGCTACCGATGAATCGATGGTAGTAGTCTGTCCCCACAAGGACAGCCATTTGGCATTTGATTTGCTCAAATTTACCTGCAGCTGCTTGATAATAGCTTTCCAGGTCAGCATAATCAACTTGAGATTGTTGTGACAAATCTTCACATTTCTTGATCTGTCTTGTTAACAACCGATGATAATTAATTACAGGCTCATATAACAACTGTTCATATTGGTTGAGATCTCTTGTTAGTTGGCGTTTGCTTGATATTAAAGCACGCTTTGCTTTCTGTGGATTAGTCATGGTGACTTGTTAATTGAGCACCACTGGCTCATAAATTGTGAGCAAGTACTAATGGTAGCCTAGGGTAAATTCTGCACTCACTAGGCAATAATCCTACCTCTACTAGAGGTTAGCACTTAAAATTAATACACATTATATATATATACAATCATACACACTAATGATTTGAGTGATAAACCAGTGTCACTGGAAGTACCTTTAGGTTAGCTCTTCTATATCACCCTAGGATGGAAGAGACACTAATTAATCACTCAAAGGTGTAATGATCATAAGTAATTTATTATATATACAACTCAACTCGAGTTGATAAAAATTACACCCAAAATAGGGTCTGGACCATTCATTAATGGTGTTAGGTTGTTCAATATAGTACAACTGACTATTGTAATAATGGGACTAGGATGAACAATAATAGTTCAACTAGTCAATGGTTTTATCCTACCCTGTTGTGGGTTGGCAATTAGTAAATATTATACTGTGATCACTAGTGCAATATATATTAAATAATTCTCTATTTGGAGAAATAATATACACAATTATTGATAATAGCCTCTTAATTAGCCTCTATGAAACTTCTAATATTATCTAGAAGTATTAAATATTATTAGTGACCTCGCGAAATAAACTCCACAAAATTCGTAGATAATCTCTCGCGAAATGTAACACCACGAAATCCGTGAACAATCTCGCGAAGACACAGTCACTAATTTGGCTGGATTCTATATTAGCGCTGTCATTTCACGAAATAACACGCCACCAAATATCTGTGGGTGTGCATGAAACCGCTGACGAAGCTGAACTGGGCTGAGGGAGGCTCCTGAGCTCCCTCGAGGCTACGCTGCCGTCTTGACTGCTGGCTTTGTTTAAATAACACTGCACTAGTATATTTAATGAATCCACTGGATAACTGGTTCATCCGGTACTAAGATGACCAAATGTGGGTTCAAAGGATCAAATAATCCGTCATCCGGTTCGAAGATGACCAAATAATGTGGAACCGACCTGTGAGATTTATATTTATTTAATTTATATGAATTTATATTTACGTTAATTTGTATACTTCGATAGCAATTTGTATAATGATAAGTGGACTGTATTTCTGCAATAATCTCTTAATCTCACAAATCGATCCTCTACACATTAGGGGGGGTTTATATTACACATATGCAGCCAATCAAATTACAGTAATAGCTACATACATTGATGAGGTTCCTTCTCTTATAGTACAGCAGGTTAGTCCACCAGGTATAACTAGAGTGTAGACACCAAATTATCCTCTTTGAGGTAGCTTCTATCACCCAGTAACTGGTGCACATAATCTTGCATCCTCGTCTTGACCTGTCAAAAGTGCGCTAGCTGTGAAGCCAGAATCCTATATATGACAAGCTATATCAGAGAAAACACTATACAGTACATGGAACATTAAAGACCTGGCTTAATTACCTTTAGTATGAGGCGATTTCGCGTTCTAACCGGCTAACCCTATATCCTGACATTAATGGCCATAAATGAATGATAAACGGGTTTCGGATAGACACTTAACTTGTATTTGTAGACAGCGTGTTGACAATGGTACACCTTTGGGTTCCATAACACTACGTCCAAGTAAATTTAACAGGAGCCGAATTTGCTCCCGTGTGAGCCTCTGGTCTCATAAACAACAATGGCTGCCCCTTCCTCCTCACTCTGACGCCTGGCTTACATTGTCCAGATTTCAGAACGTGATAGAAGGGTCACATTTACTCTACTTTAATATTGATAATTAAGTTAATTTATATAAGATGTTTTTATGATGGTAAAGTCCAAAGACTAATGTATTTAAGAACAATTCCCAGCAGAATAGCTGGTGAATTATAATAGTATGTGGTGATGATATCCCGTTTTCTATAGACGGTAATTCCACTACAAGTTACGTTTTCTATGGGTAACTTGTTGGTAATACAGCTATTATCTGTATGTATGATATATTAAATGCTGTCGGATTTTCCGACAGTGGAAGTGATGATTTCTACTTCTGGATAACGTGAGTGATCATCAATGACTACCATCAAGTACTCTCCAGTTGGTAGTGGTCCACAGAAGTCCATCGATACTTCCGTCCATGGTGCAGCAGGTAGTGGTGAAGGTTGTAGAGGTGTTGGTCTTGAAGTATCCACTGCAGCTTGGCAAGGGACACAGGCATCATGCATATCCTTTGCTTGACGATCAATGCCAGGAAACCACACCTTTTCTCGTAGCAGCTGTTTCGTCCTAACAAGACCTTGGTGTCCTTGATGTGCAAGCTTCAGAGCACGTTGCTGGAGAACAGCTGGAATCACGATACGAGTACCTCGCAGCACAGTGTCGCGTTGTTGCGTAACACTTAATTCTGTCTGGATGCGTTCAAGTGCTTTGAATGCATCTTGGTCAACTCCTGAGGGTGGGATGCGTGGAAACTTTTTCTTAGTCAATGCATCCACTGTTGCTTGCAGAGTTGGGTCCTCTAGGGTTGCAGTACGGATTTCATCAAGAGTAAGAGCCTTAGGGACTGCATCACAGGTTACAGAGTGTACATATTCCTCGGCAACTTGCTGATGCTTGGTGATGGTGAAACTGTTGGCAGGATGTCGACTGATGTAATCAGCGGGATTGCCTGCACCCGGCTTGTATTTCACCGTAAAGTTGTATGGTTGCAGACGAAGAGCCCATCTCTCAATGCGAGCTGGTGGTTTGGACTTTGGATTATTGAAGATGGTCTCCAACGGTTTGTGGTCCGTGACCATCGTGGTGAAGGGCGCACCAAGCAGATACACATTGAAGTGTTCACAGCCCCATACAAGAGCAAGAGCTTCCTTCTCTGTCTGACTGTATCGTTGCTCAACATCTGTGAGAGAACGGCTGGCGTAGGCAATTACTACTCGGGAATCTGGTTGACCAGGTTTGTGTTGGGCTAAAACAGCACCTAATCCAACAGGACAAGCATCTACTGTTAACTCAGTGTCCATTGATGGATCAAAATACGCAGCAGTCGCATTCTCTACTAGTGCATCTTTCACAGCATCAAATGCATTTTGCTCGATATCGCTCCAGTACCATGATGCATTTTTCTTCAGGAGCTCACGTAGAGGCTTCGTAATGGTAGCAAAATCTGGAATGAAGCGAGAACAGTAGTTTGCCATTCCCAGAAAACTATGTACTTCAGTGGACGTTGAAGGAGGTGCAGCATTCTTGATATCTGCAACTTTCTTAGGATCTGGAGACAGACCTTTGTCACTAAGTACATGTCCAAAGAATTCAATTTTATGTTGATTGAACTCACACTTTGCTCGGCTTAACGTCAGATTCTTTTCTCGTAAGCGTTGCAATGTTGCACGAAGAGCTTTGTCGTGTTCAGCTTGGGTACGGCCATAAATAATGATGTCATCAGACATGTTGTCAGCATTAGGTATGTCTTGCAATACCTGGCTGATGATGTGCTGGAATACCTCGGCAGCACTGTTGATACCAAAACTCAGGCGCTTGTACCTATACAGACCTCGATGTGTCGTAAACGTTGTGATGAATCGACTCTCCTCATCAAGTTCAAGCTGATGATAGCCCTTGTTTAAATCTAACTTGCTGAATACAGTTGCACCATTCAAGCGGTAGATCATATCATCTACAGTCGGTGTAGGATGGCGTTCACGCATTATTGCCTTGTTGGGAACACGCATGTCCACACAAATGCGTATCTCATCTGGATTCTTCGGCTTTGGTGGAGTGACAATTGGGCTTACCCATGGTGTTGGGCCTGTTACTGGTTCAATGATATCTAGTTCTATCAGCCTATCCAGTTCGGCATCGACTTTCTTGCGAGTATGGAATGGTTGTCGGCGATGTGGTTGGGCAACTGGAATTACATCTGGGTTGATATGCAGATGTACTTTGCTATCAGTATAACAACCTATGGATTTAAATCGATCAGAAAATTCAGCAACAATACCATCAACATTGTTTGCAGATTCCACTGCTACAACATTAGAAAGCTGAAGTAGCCCCAATTTGGTTGAAGTCTTGTAACTGAGTAAAGACTCCTTTGCATTCCTAACAACATGGAATGTAGTAATGAGCATTGCATTCTTTGACTTAATCTCTGCAGTGAAAGTTCCAATCACTGGCAAGGCTAACTTTGAAGCATAGGCAGTGGCTTTGCCATTATAGTTCTCAAGCTTTGGGAACTGTTTTTTAAATTTTTCATAGTGGCACTCAGCAATGGTGTCAATGTTTGATCCAGTGTCAATGAGAACTTTGAGACAAATACCAGCAATATATACTATAGTCTCTGGGTTGTTTGGAAGATCATTCCATTCTGTGATTGCTTGTACTCCATAAGTATAATCACATTCACTGTCATCTGAGACTGGTTGTAATGAAATGTTGTCTTGTACATTATTAACATTCTGGATATGAGGTGCAATATTGTGTTTACCACCTCGACCCCTATGACCTGATCCTCGTACAGTGCTTTTATTCATTGACTGTGGTTTCTTTAGTGCGGAACGACACATAGCACCAAAATGACCTAGTTTTCCACACTCATAGCACTTCTTACCTTGAGCAGGACAAACATTACCTTGGTGTGGGTAGTCTCCTCCACAATTGTAACATTTATTGTTGACACCCTCTGATGTGGGTCGTTGTGACTGCTTGAGCCTTGTTCCTTGACCCCAGTTGTGACGTGGTTCTCGGCTAAATTTACTGTTAGGTTTGCCATGATATCTTCTTTGATCACGGTGTCCTCCCTGAACCTTACGTACCTCATCACTGTTAGTAACAGTGGCAGAACCGTTATTAGCACTGCACTCCATGACACGAGCATCACGTGCAGCATCTTCCATTCGACGAGCCATATCCAGTATCTTGGTAAGAGAACTTTCATCATCAACAAGTTCTAGAGCTCTTCGACGGAGACGTGTAGATGTGCATGTTTCAATTATTTGCTGTTTGATTTCTTTGTCAACATCAGCAAACTCACAATGGGCTGCTAAACCCTGCAGACGTGTGTGGTATTGATCCACAGTTTCATTGGAGAGTTGTTTTGCTCTCCTGAAATGCATAATTTCCATTGCAGTATTTTGCCTTGGTTTGAAATGCTCTGTTAGTTTGGCTTTGGCAGTGTCATAATCTTTGGCACCACCAGTGTCTTTCAGTGTGTCAAAGATGTCACAAACTCTATCACCTGCATAATGAAGTAGAAAGGCACGCTTTCTTTCAGCACTTTTGATGTCAGAAACTATCAACAAATTTTCAAACTTTTTAAGCCATTTGACCCACCTCTGTGACAGGTTTGTCTGGTCACAGTCAGGATCAAATGCAGGAAACTGAGGTATATTTGCCATTTTTACTGAATAAATGTAACTTATCACTTAAATGTTCCTCAGAATATTAAACACTTACTGCCTGTATATGTTAGTCAAGAATTCACTGTAATTACTTTAATTTTGCAAAGCACACAAGCATTTTAATGCAAAAGTTCACAACAGTGCACAATATAGCAGCAACTGACTTCTTACCTAGCCCTTGTGTACATGTGTTGTTCCTACTCACAGCAGCAGCACAGCAGTTGGTACAGCAGCAGCACAGCAGTTGGCACAGCAGTTGGTACAGCAGTTGGTGCAGCAGTTGGTACAGCAGTTGTTACAGCAGTCAGTTCAGTGTGATGAATTTTGTAGCACGACGCGTCGTTTCGTAACCAAAACATCAGGTTTTGTACACATCAAAGCGTCGTTTCGTATACAACGTCGGCAGATTCCTCAGTACACAGTTTCTTCAGCACAGCTTGGGTAGCACACAGCTTGGGTAGCACACAGCTTGGGTAGCACACAGCATTGGTTAGCACACAGCATCGGTTAGCACACAGCATCGTTTAGCACACAGCATTGGTTAGCACACAGCATCGGTTAGCATACAGCATCGGGTATGGCGCTCACAGCTTCTCTTCCTCCTCCAGGCAGCATGCTTCTCCCTTGTGTTTGAAACTGAACAAATACCTGCGTTCACAGTTCATCCTCGTCGGCAATGTGGTGTTTGTGTGTTACTGAGGAAGTCTTGGTTGTAGGGTTGATGTAAAGTCATGACTTGGTTACTGACTTTAATACTTAATATGATTACATGACTAGTAGCTACCAAGCTTGGCGGGCGTCCTGTACGCTCTTGTTTACCTTCTTTCTCTCTGGCGTCCCAGCCGCCGCACATAGAAAACGGATGGTACCATTTTCTGTGAACATGACACCTAGTAGCCAGAACTCACTTCTATGCCTACTATGCAAGGCCCAATTTGCCTAATAAGCCAAGTTTTCATGAATTAATTGTTTTTCGACTACCTAACCTACCTAACCTAACCTAACCTAACTTTTTCGGCTACCTAACCTAACCTAACCTATAAAGATAGGTTAGGTAGGGTTGGTTAGGTTCGGTCATATATCTACGTTAATTTTAACTCCAATAAAAAAAAATTGACCTCATTCGTAATGAAATGGGTAGCTTTATCATTTCATAAGAAAAAAATTAGAGAAAATATATTAATTCAGGAAAACTTGGCTTATTAGGCAAATCGGGCCTTGCATAGTAGGCTGAGAAGTGCGTTCTGGCTACTAGGTACGACATATATATATATATATATATATATATATATATATATATATATATATATATATATATATATATATATATATATATATATATATATATGTCGTACCTAGTAGCCAGAACTCACTTCTCGGCCTACTATTCAAGGCCCGATTTGCCTAATAAGCCAAGTTTTCCTGAATTAATATATTTACTATAATTTTTTTCTTATGAAATGATAAAGCAACCCTTTTCTCTATGTATGAGGTCAATTTTTTTTTATTGGAGTTAAAATTAACGTAGATATAGGACCGAATCTAACCAACCCTACCTAACCTAACCTAACCTATATTTATAGGTAAGGTTAGGTTAGGTAGCCAAAAAAAGCTAGGTTAGGTTAGGTTAGGTAGGTTAGGTAGACGAAAAAACATTAATTCATGAAAACTTGGCTTATTAGGCAAATCGGGCCTTGAATAGTAGGCTGAGAAGTGCGTTCTGGCTATTAGGTACGACATATATATATATATATATATATATATATATATATATATATATATATATATATATATTGTTACAATAATCTCCTTCAAGAGAGATTAGGCCTGCTCTTTCCTACCATCAAGCTACTTCAGTACATCTAAAAACATCTAAATACTACAAGCAAATTTAGTAAATATTGAGTCAAATACGTTTTGCTTGGCGCAAACGTATCATCACACCCACTCTCCACCCTCCCCCTCCCTCGTCGCCGATCACCTAACTACCACATCCAGCCTGCCTGCTTCTGATTGGTGAATTGATGTCTGCACTACTGCACCTCAGCGCCATCTGCCTAGCCGATGTCTGGGCCTGAACCAGTCATTGAAGTTAAAATATCCTTGTGCTCTCAAGCTGTAAACAACCAACTGATATACGCTCTGTGTATTGGTGGAGGTTCTCAGCCAGCGCTATATTCTCAGCACCTGTTTATTCATTCTTTTGTCTTTTTTTTATTTGTAGAGTAACGTCACCCTTGTTCTTAATTTTTATGTTATATTTTTTGACTTGTTTGTTTGCACTGTACATAGCCAAGGGATTCTCTTTGTTCATAATTTTTAAAGTTAATTAAAGTTTCATTGTTCATACTATGTGTTTTGCGTGTCTTCCCTTACTTTACCACAGACAACAGCCAAGCAGTCGATCTTTTTTTTTTTTGTAAATGTGATTGGCATTGACACCAGCCATTAGGAGGACTGCCGAACACCTACACTTCTTTTTTTTCCATCACATTTAATGGGGGTCTGTCCAAGGAGCCTCACTCAGGTACTAGTACCAGAACATCAATTTGTGGTAAGTGTACTTGGCTTTGATACAGTTGCTTTTCAATATTTTCATTACTTTTAATATTTATATGATGCTGTGTGTATTGTGCATTCCGAGAGTAGCATATTGTGAGTGTTGGATAACTTTGGATTACGTGGTGACTGGAGACCTCAGTCATTCTCTTAATTGGTCATCCCTCCCTCAGTGTTATTACTTGTGTTTTCCACCTTTTGTCCCTAGGATATTTCTCAAATTACGGCAGATCATCATTTTGGTACCCTGGTACTTTGATTTGTCTTCGGGCCAAAGTACCCTATCTTCTGCAATCCGACCACAGGAGGATTCAGAGGGCCATAGTTCCTTTAGCACGGACTACGCTGTTGAGTTGTGACCTCAACAGCAGTTCTCGTCGCCAGTTGACACTCGCACCCCTATACGTCGGTCAGAGATGATGATATTTACTCAGGTAGGGAATTAGCTTTCTTTTTTCAGAGCACAAGGAACGCTAATTCTGTAAGTATCATATTTCATTAAGTAGGAAAACCCTTGCTTCTGTCCTATAGTGACTCGGCAAGGTATGCCTACATTCTTGGACTACCTTATTAACTTTTGAAACAATTAAATGTTTCATTTGTTTTAGAAACTATCGGTTTCATTTATTTAGTAGGATTTTCTTGCCTTTATTCTCTTACATTGAGTACCGGGTACAAGATTTCCTGCGATTTTTTGACTAATCATTTACCATACTACGATTAACGTTAATTTTTAACTATTAAATTACCACAGGATAGTTACCAGTTGCCACGTCACCCTGTTACTGACACTTACCATATCACAAGTATATTCGTTGTACATTTCTTTGCTATTTTCAAAATGTTTAGTCTCGCAGAATTTCGTAGGGATCCAGCCAGTGAAGTAGGGAACTTAAGTCGTGCCAAGAGGACCGAATTACAAACTCTTGCACACGAGTATCAACTAAATGCTCCCCCTGGAGCCAACAAAAATGACTTGCATAATATAATCTTGGATCACCTTTTAGAGGAAGGAACTATAGACTCCGAAGCTCACGAAATCTATTCTATTGCAGATAAACATGCTCTGGCAGTTATGAAATTGAAGCTCGAACTAGCGAACATAGAGCGGCAACAACAAAAAGAAGCTCTCCAAATAAGGGAACGCGAGGCGGCCCTAAGGAAAGAAGAACAGGAACGCGAGGCGGCCCTAAGGAAAGAAGAACAGGAACGCGAGGCGGCCCTAAGGAAAGAAGAACAGGAACGCGAGGCGGCCCTAAGGAAAGAAGAACAGGAACGCGAGGCGGCCTAAGGGAAAGAGAGGCTGAAATAAAATAAAAAGAACAAGAACGTGAGATGGCCCTAAAGAAAGAGGAAGCTGCCCTCAAGGAACGTGAGGCTGCCCTACTCCCTGAGCGGGAGAGGGAACAGCTTCAAACAAGAAAACGTGACCTGGAGATACAATGGGAGCACAGTAAACAGCAAGCTGGTAGCGTTCTCGAATATCGTTGACAAGAACTCGCTTTGGAAACTACACACCACACTCAGCGCCAACAAGCTACCGCTAGTCTTCCCGTAAGTTTCCCTTCGACACAGAACAGACAGCAGACTACGACCGCATCCAGCTACAACGCTCTCGCTCCCCGAGTTCAGACACTCACAATTCCCAATCGAGCTGCCACGCTCTCCCGCATAGAGCTCCACGACTCCGGCCTAACTCAGCTCTCTGCTCTGCTCCAGGCTTCGTCTCAACGTCTACGACACTCCTGTATCCAGGACTACTAAATAAATATGAAACTCACTAAACACTGTACCTAATCAACCCAACAACGTAACATAATCGTACGTTACATTGGTGACCCCGGAGAGTTTCGATGATACCCAGGCACGATGGACTACAACATGGATTTTCACTGGACCTTCACTCCTTCTGTTGCTTGCTGTGGACCACCGCGTGCCACCTGTCACGGAACGCTGCCAACACCCTCGCCACAGCTATGATTTTCACCACGATCATCTCATCAACTACAGCTTGTTGCACAGCGAGTGTTACTTACTCATCTGACAGTTTCATCAGCAACTACATCATGTGGGACACATGATGTATATACATACAAAGGGTGATACAAATATTGCTGAATTTATAGATAGAGCTAGTACATACAATGCGTAAAGCCACTATTACGCAAAGCGTTTCAGGCAGGAAAAACACTAAAGACTAAAACTTAATACTAATTGAGATTAAAGTATAAAATGTGTTGAGACAATATAAAAATATAAAATGGGGGAACATGGTAGAAAAACAGCAAAAATAAAATTTGGTCGACAAACAGCATTGTTTAAAAATAGCAAACATGGGTTGACATTATAGGGGTAAGGTAGGATACATGGAGTTAATTAGGTAGTACTTAGTTTTTATCTTAAACTGGTTGAGAGAGGTACAGTCTTTAACATGGTTGGGAAGGTCATTCCACATTCTGGGTCCCTTGATTTGTAGAGCAAATAATTAATTAGTAATTCGAGGACATAAATAATTTTGGGTAGTAGAACCCCAAGCACAAATACCATAGTTGAGATAAGGATAAATGAAGAAGTAATAGAGCGTTACCAGGGCAGGGCGGGGTACATAATATCTGATCTTAGGAAGAATACCAACAGTTTTTGAAACTTTTTTGATATATTTAGAATGTGTCCCTGGAAATTCAGCTTGTGGTCAATGAGAACGCCAAGGAATCTACTTCATTACAAATTTGGATATTGTTAATCCTGAGATTTATTTGATTTGAGGATTTATTGCCAAACAAAATATAGAAAGTTTTATCAATGTTGAGGGTGAGTTTGTTGGCAGTTAGCGAAAGATGGACTTTATTTAGCTCAGTATTCACTGTGACATTTAGAGCAAGGAGATCAGAACTGGAGTAAATGAAGGTTGTGTCGTCAGCAAATTGAATTGGTTTGAGGTGTTGGGAGGCATTTGGAAGGTCATTAATGTAGATGAGAAAGAGGAGAGGGCCAGATATGCTGCCCTAAGGAACACCAATGTTGATGGGTAGGGTGGGAGAAATTGAATTATTCACAGAAACATACTGAAGCCTGTCAGTAAGGTAAGATTTCAGATATTGCAGGGAGTGTCCTCTGACTCCATAATGATGTAATTTAAGAAGAAGGTTTTGGTGGTTGACAGTGTCAAAAGCCTTACGCAGGTTCACAAATATCCCAACAGGGAACTCATTTTTATCAAGAGCTACATGTATCAAGTTAATCATACTAGTAAGTGCAGCGTTAGTGCTTTTTTGGGGTCTGAAACCATATTAACCCAGAATGTGGAATGACCTTCCCAACCATGTTAAAGACTGTACCTCTCTCAACCAGTTTAAGATAAAAACGAAGCTATACCTAATAAATTCCCTGTAACCTACCTTACCCCTCTATTGTCAACCAATGTCTGGTTTTTTTTAAATGACGCTGTTTGTCGACCGAATTGTATTTGTGCTGCTCTTTCAGCCATGTTCCCCCCTTTTTATCTCTTTTTTTTATTTGTTCTCAACTCACTTTATTCTTTATGCTCAATTAGTATTAAGCTTTAGTCATTTAAGTTTTTCATGCCCGAAACGCTTTGCATAATAGTGGCTTTAGGCATTGTATGTACTAGCCCTATCTTTAAATCCATCACTCTTTGTAAAATCTCTTGTATGTATGTACCTTACTTAAATAAACATTTGATTTTTTTTATTTTGATTTTGATATTGACAAGAGTTAAGTATATTGTGTTTTGTTAGATAAGAGTAAAGCCGCTTGTAGATTAGTTTTTCAAGATTGCCAAGCTTGTAGATTGTTTACATCATGTGCTGTAGAATATCTGCAATTTTGATCATTAATTTATTTATTTATTTATTTATTTATTTATATATATACAAGAAGGTACATTGGGTTTGAGAGAATACATTGGATAGTACAGAATTTACATTCTTGTAAAGCCACTAGTACGCGCAGCGTTTCGGGCAGGTCCCTGGAATACGACCCCCACGAAGAATCGTTGTTACAACCAAGTACACATTTTCCTGTTGAGTTAAACAGAGGCTACAGTTAAGGGTTTGCGCCCAGTAAATCCTCCCCGGCCAGGATACGAAACCATGACAAAGCGCTCGCGGAACGGCAGACGAGTGTCTTACCACTACACCACGGAGATTGTAAATTGTACCTACTGTAAATACAGATACAAATACAAATATTTAGTCAGGTAAAGTACATACATGCAAGGTATGATACAAAAGTTGATGGATTTATAAATAGAGCTAGTACATACAATACCTAAAGCCATTATTACGCAAAGCGTTTTTGTAGGATGGATGTAGGGTACACTACCACCTGTTAGGTGGGTAAGGGGTCCATACCACTTGTAGGATTGGTCTGGGCCCAATAACTACCCATAGGATAGATATTGCGTCCACTACCGCCTGCAGGATGAGTATGGGGGCCCACTACCGCCTACAAGATGGGTATGGGGTCCACTAGCATCCACAAGATGGGTATGGGGTCCACTACTACACACAGGAAGGGTATCCGGTCCAATACCACCCACAGGATGGGTATGGGGTCCACTATACTACCACCTACAAGATGGGTATGGGGTCCACTACCACCCAAAAGATGGGTATGGGGTCCACTACCACCCACAGGATCGGTATAGGGTCCTCTACCACCCACAGGATGGGTATGGGGTCCACTACCACCCACAGGATCGGTATAGGGTCCTCTACCACCCACAGGATGGGTATGGGGTTCACTACCACTACCACCCACAGGATGAGTACAGGGTCCACTGCCACCAACAAGATGGGTATAGGGTCCACTAGCACCCACAAGATGGGTGTAGGGTCCACTACCGCCCACAGGATGGGTATGGGGTCCACTACCGCCCACAAGATGGGAATGAGGGTCCACTACCACCCACAAGATGGGTATGGGGTCCACTACCTTCCACAAGATGGGTATGGGGTCCACTGCCACCCACAAGATGGGTATGGGGTCCACTACCTTCCACAAGATGGGTATGGGGTCCACTGCCACCCACAAGATGGGTATGGGGTCCACTGCCACCCACAAGATGGGTATGGGGTCCACTGCCACCCACAAGATGGGTATGGGGTCCACTACCACCCACAAGATGGGTATGGGGTCCACTACCACCCACAAGATGGGTATGGGGTCCACTACCACCCACAAGATGGGTATGGGGTCCACTACCACCCACAAGATGGGTATGGGGTCCACTGACACCCACAAGATGGGTATGGGGTCCACTACCTTCCACAAGATGGGTATGGGGTCCACTAGCTGCCACCCACAAGATGGGTATGGGGTCCACTGCCACCCACAAGATGGGTATGGGGTCCACTACCACCCACAAGATGGGTATGGGGTCCACTACCACCCACAAGATGGGTATGGGGTCCACTACCACCCACAAGATGGGTATGGGGTCCACTACCACCCACAAGATGGGTAACAAAGTTATCAATGTTGAAACAAATAGACAAATTTTAAGTTTCAAGTTTATACATATTGTGAAATTGAGAGTCAGTGTAGTAGCATAAATTGGTAAATCATAAATATTGTAAGTTAAGAATCTGATGCGCGTGCGTGCATGCGTGCGTGTGTGATACCCTTGGTAAGGGAGAGTGGCAGGTAACCTTTGTGACGATAATCTCTTTCAAGAGAGATTGAGCCTGCTCTTCCCTACATATTTACGTCGTTCAAGTACAAGATACTATATTGAAGATACGTCCACCAGTATCGCCAAACGTTTTGCCCAGGAAGCAAATCGTACCATGCACACCCCGACACACCGGCTACAGCCCGCCGTAACCAGCAAACTGCTCATTCTCCGCCTGCCTGTTGCTGATTGGCTGGTGTCTCGCCGCACCTGCACTCACGCCACCACCAAGAGTCGACGTCTGGGCCAGCAGCACGCCGTACTCCTCAGAATATCTCTGTGCTCCTTGGAGTTGACATCTCTCGCTAGTAGACTAAGCCTTGGCTGTCGTGTACTAAGGGAGGTGGCAGCTTGAAGCCAGTATTCCCAGCACCTCACTTATTTGATTTATTTTAACTTGCATTCTTGTCTTAGAGTAACTTTTCATTGCCAGTAATTATTCATGTTGTTTTGTTTGTTGACCTGTTTTGAATTTTATGAGTGTCTTTATTCATGTCTTGTTTTCTAGAGTAATTAAAATTTCATTGTTTATATACTTTGTGTTTTGTGTGTCTTCCCATTACCTTACCACAGACGAAAGGACAAACTTCTCTTTTTTTTGTGACGAGGCCCTGCCCCCAGCTTTTGAAACAGCCGAACACCAACGCTTTACCGTCACATTACACATTAGACGTTCTGCAGTCAAGGTGGGGGGTGGAAGGGTCAAACCCACCCTCCAACATCTGGGCATAGTACCAGCAGCCTCCACAACACTCCATCAGCCTCCAGCTGATGCTTGTAGATGCTTCATCTAACCTCACTTATGTCACACATTAACCTACAGTTTCTGTGATATTTAAACTCCTCATCACAGTGGCGTCTCACCAATATAAATTGTATTAGATTTTGTCCCAAAATTGTTATATGCTGACTGGAAGTATATGTATGTATGTATGCATGGATGTATGTAGGCATGCATGTATGTATGCATGCATACGCATACATACATACATGTATGCATGTATGCAACACAATACATCAGACAATGGAGAGGTGTGGCGAGTGTTCGGGAGTACTGGGAAAACGTAATGTAGGCGTAACGTGCTGCATCTGTAACATAAGATTTCACCTGGGCTGTACAGAAGTATCTCCAGGATGCACAAAAAGGTAAGGAATTTACTGGGTTTGCAAAGATGACATTAATGTTAGAGAACATAACTAAACTGATGAAGAACATTCCCGAGTCACAGAGATTATCATTCACAGACAAGCTACCAGTGATATATGCGGACTGGGAAAAGACAACATTGGATAACGACCAAAACTCAGGAACAGATAGTTTAGAGAACCGCAGCAGTAGTGTGGAGGAAGAGGGCATTGTGGTACAAAATAACAGCAATATTACAGAGCCAGATAATATAAACGATGAGAGCAACAGTGAGACAGAGTGCATAGATGAAGGAATTGGGACGAAAAACGGAGATGGCTCCAATAAAGAGGTAGACAAGACAGACACAGGTATAAATACCTTGAAAAACGCAAAACCTGAACATATTTGCAAATTCTACGCTAAAGGAATATGCAAATATGGAAAATTAGGAGCAAAAGGCCATTTTCTGCATCCTCGAAAATGCAGGAACATGTTGGCGAGGGGTACATGCCGTTTTGGAACAGGGTGTAGATACTTCCACCCTAAATTATGTCAATTTTCAATTGGGGACAAAAAATGCTACAATCTTCAGTGTCCGGAATTCCATGTGAGAGGTACACAGCGTTATAGACGGGAAGATCAATATGACACTACTGGAAATTTTTTAGAGGAAGGCAGAAACAGAGTAGTAAATATAAGAGAGAGGTACAGTCAGATGGAACCACTACAGGACTCTTGTGTTCTTGGGACTTCTAGAAGCTATGGAAACTACGATTGCTACCTCGATCGCAGCCCCCACCCTGGTTTGAGTTTAACTCCGGGGGCACTTCAACCTCACATGCTGAAAACCTAGTGTCGGTCCACAGTACTCAACTTTCACCAAGGTAAAGTGATATCTTATGTTCTAAATGTAAAGCTAGGTTCCTCCCAAGTGTCGGCGTGTGCCCAGCGCTGTTCGATCCCCACGCGGCCTGTAGACGTTCCAGCTAGGTCATGCCTAGGCAGGGCATTCTAGGCTGCCCCAGCACTATTGTACGACGATTAATACGGAATTCTTATACAGCCTTGCCCTAGCCGCTAGCTTGCCAGATTTATAGTCTGCCGGTTAAGCCCGGGAATTTTATATTTATTCAGTATCATCGATGCTATTTTGCCGGAATTTTGTCCGCCGGTTAAGCCCGGATCCTTTTATGTGGCTCCTAGCTGTGGATTGCTAGTCATATCGTCTGCCGGTTAGGCCAAATAATTTTATGCAGCCTACACTGTGGCTGGGTCGCCGAACTTCGGTCGGCAGGTAGTGCCCATCAAATTTTTTTTTTTTTATGAGGCAAGCCACGTGTTGGAGAGCCAGACATTTTGTCTGCCGGTTAAGCCCGGAAATTCTATACAGACATTCCTGTTGCCAGAATGACAGACATTCCCAGCGCCTCCTTCGCCGCTGGATTTTTAGACTATTGTCTGCCGGTTAAGCCCGGAATTTTTCTATGCAGCCTCTTTCGCCGCATGAATTGTCCTTGTGCGTGTTTGCCAGACCTTGGTCAGACGGTTAAGCCAAAAAAAAAAAAAATTTTAAATTTTATATGTAGTTCACCTAGCTACGGGATTGCCGTCCTTGGCCTGCCGGCTATGCCCAAAAAACAAAAAATTGCTGAAGTACCCTAGCGGAGATCATCGCCATAGTCCCGGTTACCAACATTATATTCTACTGCTATGGAATTCTCACTGGACAGATGAGAAGGTCCCATTATCACCACTCAGGAACTAATTTTCCTTTTGAAAGCCATGAGGCAAAAATTTTCATTTATCAGGGAATTCACTCCATCTGCAGTAGTTACAGCTGATCAACATTCAGGAAAAAGGTCACAAGGCTGTTAAAAGCACCACGAATAAGGAGTACAACATAAGATGGAATCCGCTGTGTGGCCCCCTTTTTAATTTTTTCTTATTTCTCTTTTTCATTCTTACATTCTGGAGTCCTCGCCTTCCAGGCACAAGCAGGTCACAGTCGGGTTCTTAACAACCTACGGGGTCAGAGATTAGGTTTTAATTCCCAGCAATACGATTAGAAGATGTGTTTTACGCACTAGGAGGTCATTCTTTAATACTTTTTCATACATAATTTTCACTCCACGTTCATAAATAAAACTTTATTCGCAAATGTAAATTAAGGTTATTTGTCGGACAACATCCGAGGACTTCCGGTTAAGCACGCGCTAAGAGGTTATTCTTTAATACATTATCATACATAATTTTCACTCCGCATTATTAATAAAACTTTATTCACAAAGGTAAAATAAAGTTAATTGTCCGACATCATCGGAGGACAACACATGATTCGAGGTAATAGATTCCCTTCATTTTGTCTGCAGTGGCCTCTATTTTTACTGGGCTGTTTTGGTCTCGATCATTACACTTATAAACCTCTATTAATACGCTACATTACAAAATCCTGTACTACTAGAACTTATAAATCTTATAAAATGTTCGTCTCTCTACAGTCAAACAGTTGGTCACAGTTACGATTTTTCTCCTACAAGAAATCATGTGTATCATGTCATACTATGTTTTCCCCTATATTTTCCTCCTCGTCACTAAATAACTTATCTAGAGTATTAATTCGGTACTAAATAATTAAGCTGGTTAGATTTCCCAGTTCGTGCGATTCATCTAGGGGGGAATTCATTATTCCTTCAACAGTCCTCGTTAAATTAGGCGCGCGAGTTTCTAGTCACGTGCTAATAGGATTACAGTTAGGGTTAAGCCTTTCTTAAATTTTAAGACCTTAAGTCAAGCGGATTATCCTCATTTAATTCTTATTAATTCCCCCCAATAGACTCATTATCTCCTTAACATAGTATTTCAACAGTTTTTTTTTTTCTGTTTACTCGTTGAAGGGTGGTACACATCGGTGTTTTCATGACCGGTTTATTTTAATCTTTATTTGGTGCCTCCCTGTGGGTATCCTCTGTAGTCGCACGTTTCTCCACTTATTCAGCCGCCCTCGCTATTGTTTGCTACCTAAAAATTATTCTATCGGCCGCCCGGTTGAGCCCGGAATTATTATGCAGCTGCCCTCGCTACTGTCTTGCCAGACCTATGTCTGCCGGTTGAGCCCGGAATTATTATTATTATGCAGCTGCCCTCGCTATTGGATTGCCAGACCTATGTCTGCCGGTAGAGCCCGGAATTATGCAGTCGCCTTCACTATTGGATTGCCAGACCTATGTCTGCCGGTTGAGCCCGGAATTATTATTTATGCAGCCGCCCTCGCTATTGGCTTGCCAGACCTAATGTCTGCCGGTTGAGCACGGAATTATTATGCAGCGCCCTCGCTGTAGTTTGCCAGACCTAATGTCTGCCGGTTGAGCACGGAATTATTATGCAGCCGTCCATCGCTATTTGGATTGCCAGACCTATGTCTGCCGGTTGAGCCCGGAATTATTATGCAGCGCCCTCGCTGTAGTTTGCCAGACCTATGTCTGCCGGTTGAGCCCGGATTTATTATGCAGCCGCGTTTGCTATTGGATTGCCAGACCTAATGTCTGCCGGTTAAGCCCGGAATTATTATTATACAGCTGCCCTCGCTATTGGACTGCCAGACCTATGTCTGCCGGTTTAAGCCCGGAATTATTAGGCAGCCGACCTCGATATTGGATTGCCTGACCTAATGTCTGCCGGTTAAGCCCGGAATTCTTATGCAGACGCCCTCGCTAATGTATTGCCAGACCTACGTCTAGAGACGGCGATGGGGAAGAAGTCACATGTCTGCCGGTTGAGCCCGGAATTATTATGCAGCCGCCCCTCGTGATTGGATTGCCAGACCTATGTCTGCCGGTTGAGCCCGGAATTATTATTTTGACCGCCGGTGTAGCAGGAAGCCCCACCAACAACGACCCCAGAAGCTGGAGATCATTGCAACGGACTCGGTAACAAAAAATTTATAATTTGCTGCTCCGAAATTCTTACGGGACAGACGCAAGGACCATTTTCACCGCACCAGAAATGAATATCTATTATTCTTCAGGTGACGACCCTCCGACTGCTGCCGTTCCAGCTGACATGCAATCAGCAAATTCACAGGGCCGTTAAACGTACCACGCATTCGGAGAGCAACTTATTATGGAAACAGCTGCATTGGACCTTATATTTCCTATATTATTTATCCATCCACATACTTATGGAGTCAGTGCCGTCCGGACGCACGCATGTCAGTCATGATTTAACTTCCTTCGGACGAGATTACGTTTTTTAATCTCCAGCTTTAAGACTACAAGCTGTGTTTTACACATTAAGTGGTTATTCTTTACTCAAATCTTATACTTATCATACGCTTAACGCTTCTTAATTAAATCCTTAATAGCAGTAGGTAAATCGGTCGGTCCGCATGCGGTCCGCATTAGTCGGTCCGCATGCGGAGGACAACTTTTGATGGACTTCAATGTAATTGTCTCAGTTAATTTTATTTAGTGGGTATCTCAAGATACTCCTTCTTCAGTCCTCGGAAGCATTGGCGCGCGAGGTCATCCTGTCGCGTCCCAATAGGATTACAATTAAGGTCAAGTCTATTCTTACTCTTTAGAATCCAAGCTAAACAACCTACAGGTCAAGCGGTCTACACACTTTTAATTCTTTTTTTTTTCCCTTCACTGACTTAATTCTTATTCACGGAGTTACTTATCAAATGTTTTCTCTGTTTCTGCGAAGTAGGGAAGTTTTCTTCCTGCTTTCATGTTAGGATTATTGTATATTTTCTTTTAAGTGTTTCCCTTCGGGTAATTCTGTAGTCGCATGTTTTTCCCTACTTAGGAATTATCGGCCAGTCACGGGCGGGAAAAATTTTATTGTCGGTCGCTGGGTTTCACGTTACAAATTTAATCATGTCTTCTCTAAGGCACTTAATTTCTTACTAATTTACTCTTCACATATTCATTAACTTATTTTCCGCTACATATTTATATACAGTAATTATTTAAGGATTTGGACATTTCGCTATTTGTCTTCTACTTATGTTACATGGATTATATTATTATCCCTGTTATCATCTGAGGTAATTAGGTATTCTGGTCTGGTAATCTTAAACCTTTTTTGTTTGTTGATGGTACTTCCCTCCTCCTGTATCGCTGTGGTACTCGAGGCTTTCCAAGTTTGTAAATACTACGCGATGCTACGTATTCTCTCAGCCCAATCAATCTTACCTTTTACTTAATAAAACTTTTTTCGCATTAGTTAATTAATCACGCTGCTTATTTCTCACAGTTTGGGATGTGTTCTTATTGGATTAGTTACTACTGTTTAACGATAAACCTTATTCATTGATGCCTTCCTTTTTTTGTCACACCTTGGCCTCCATACCGTAATTAAATACTGTTCACAATTCTGCCTTCCTTATAATTATTCGGTCACTGGGTTTTTCCAGAACATATTTAAAAACTATAATTTTGAAGGTTTTTCTAAGTCTATTTTGTTTTTATAATTATTTCTATACATTAGATATTGGGAATTACTATTATTGACATTAAAATGTACTTAATTGTTGTTAAAGATTCGCTGCCTGGAACGGGGGGTTACGGGCCATGGGGAGCCCGTAGATGAAAAGTACTTAGTTATGTTAATGACTTTTAATATTCATTAATCCGCTTACTTGTAACAGTCTGGGACGCTTATCCTATCATTTATTAATTTGTTCTACTATCCACAGACTGTTGGGGGTAGTCTTTATGGTATTCTTATACAGCCCATTTGCGGTTAGATTAGTCATTAGTACCATTAGTAGATTAGTATGGTTGTTGGTTGGTCGTTAAGGTTTAAGTCACCCAAGGGGTGGCACGGGCATGCTTCGCCGAAAAATTCGTATGACATTATACAGCACACTTTATTCTGACTAACGACCAGTTAAAACATTGACGTAATATCAAGCTTGACGCGGTGCCCCCCCCCCCCCCTTTGCATTTTGGGGGTATGGGTTGTTCTTACATATTCATGCATTATTCGCGATATATTACACGTTCATGCGTATTTAATGACGTACTATAGTACATGTCTTCCCAAGCTTGGAACATTGGAAGGTCCCATACTCCACTACGTTCGTGGTAATTGGTCTACAATTTTACCAACCATGTTATCGAACCAGTATTTACCCAAGTTTTTTTTCATTTACTACGCTGTACACGTTCAAGGGAATTTATTTACGTCTATAGTATGACGCAAAATACAGTTCTGCTTATTCTAACTAAGGCACAAATTTCATTGCAAGATTAACGGAAGAACAACTCCAGGCGTCAAGTTACTAATCCTTTATTAATATTGCCCAGTGTCCTATTCGCCTCAATTAAGACCGAGCATGCATTGCTCCTTTGGTTTTAACTATCTTACTAATTGCAATTCCAAGTTCCCTTTCTTCGCAGAATTCCCTCAGTTCACAGAATCATCGCGGAGGGGTCAACACACACCCCTCGGGACGAGCAGAGCGGCGTGGAACGGCCTGCTCCCACCTGACGCAAGCTGATTCAGCGGTCCGCTGCCCATCCATCCTACGAATTTGTTTTTTTTTCCCTAGGTTCATGCTTCAGTACCCTGCCTAACATCGGGCTTACCATTAATATGTAATAATAGGCATTTACCCACAACTTGCGTTAGTCGCAATCTGCCTTACCCGTGGTCTCCTAGACTGGGGAGTGTTACCCGTCTGTCATCACTTAAATTATCCCTAGTGTTCTTTTTCCCAATATCTGTTCAAGATCAATTCGGCGTTGCAGTCTACGTCCCCGGTGCTGTCGGTTCAAGGTAGCCCACACACTTCTTGACTTCAGTTCCTGCCGCCAAGGGTGAGCATGATAGCACGCCCTTAGTCCTCTCCTAGAAAGACGGCATCCATTGGACCTGTGGAGCTGACTATACTCTATCCGGTATTATTACTCTAGCCTTAATCATAATAGAAGTACACACTTTTTCACTTCCATACGTTGTTTTTCAGATAACCCGCCAACTGTGGCCTTCAGGTGAAGGTCGGTCCCACAACTGTGATATTTACCATTTTGTGATTAACTGCCACATCCGTGCTTCATTTCTTTACGTTATTACTATTTAACATACTTTGCGTGTTCCGTCAGTGTATATGGTCTGTACAACGTTGTCTTCAGCTTGGAGCAAGGAGCCCTGTTCGTTCGGGTTTCGGAGCGTTTAATTACCCCACTGCTTTACCACACTGTCCTACTTATGCCACATGCTCACCCCTGCCAACCCTTACTGCCGTAATATTTCCAGAACGACTACAGACCATCGGGGAACAACACATGGACGGGGAACATTGGTTTTGCGCCCGAAGAACTCTCGATGGACTGCACGGATGGGCGCATGAAGGAACTACTCAGCTGCGTTGGGGCTAGCCTCCGCGAGGGCGGGCTACAGCGACGACGACGCCCACGAGGACGACCCGGCGTGGCGGTCCACAGCACGCGTAGCACGCATTAGAACGACTACAGACCCTCCATCTGGTCACCATTTGGTCCGGGAGACATCTCCCGTCACGCAGGGTGCAGTCGCACCTCCACAGATCTCCAGTATCATCTATTGATACTGGTGATGGCTCAAAAGGGCCACCACTTACGAGCTATTCATGCCTGTGCCACCTTTTGGGTGGCTTCATCTTCAACTTAACACATTCACAAGGGAGACATCTCCCGTCATGCAGGGTGCATTCGCACCTCCACAGATCTCCAGTATCAGCTCTTGATACTGGTAATGGCTTAAAATGGCCACCACTTACGAGCTATTCATGCCTGTGCCACCTTTTGGGTTGCTTCATCTTCATCTTAACACACTCACAAGGGAGACATCTCCCGTCATGCAGGGTGCATTCGCACCTCCACAGATCTCCAGTATCAGCTCTTGTTACTGGTAATGGCTTAAAATGGCCACCACTTACGGGCTATTTATGCCCGTGCCACCTTTTGGGTGGCTTAATCTTCATCAATCAATCAATCAAGAAGATATGCCACACTTGGTCCGGGAGACATCTCCCGTCACGCAGGGTGCAGTTGCGCCTCCACAGATCTCCAGTGTAATCTTTTGATACTGGTAATGGCTCGAAAGGGCCACCACTTACGGGCTATTCATGCCCGTGCCACCTCTTGGGTGGCTTAATCTTCATCAATCAATCATCGACTACAGACCATCAGGGAACACCTCATGGACGGAGAACATAGGATCGCGCACGATGAACACTCCCGACGGACGGCACGGATTGGCACACGCAGGTCCTACTCACCCGCCCTGGGGTCAACCTCACTGGGCTAGTCTCTGCAAGGGCGGGATACAGCGATAACGGCGACACGAGGATGTCCTGGCGTGGCGGGGCATAGCACGCGAGGCATGCACGAGGTAATACGCCCACAACACGCAGACATCAAGACGCCCGCATTGTATACACATGCACCAGACGGGGCTCCATTGGTCACTTCCAGGATGCTGCTTACCTAGCAGCATTTACCAGCCATGTACGCCCGACTCTGTACCTTTTTTCAGTACTGGAAATTCCTGACTGTTTTTTTAATGGCAGAGGTAACGGGTGTACGGGCACGGATGTGGACGCAGACAAGGAAAAACTCCATGATACCCCGCGACGCAGAACTTTCGGCTACGCCATTCCTGGTGGCACGGCCCCCAACGTCAGATGAGAAGTCAACGCCCTACACGCTGATGCCCCTTACGCGGCCTGCGCCCTCACAATGACTACGCCCCACATTCTTTACGGATTGGACGGGCCATGCAGCTGTCACATTAACGGGCATGTGCAGGAAACAATTAAGGCCGTCGGACGATGGAGGCGTGACGTTTTCACTCATATGTCAGGCAAGATGTCATCACGCTTCCACATTGAAAACATTCAGCGGCCAGATAAAAGGCACGAAAATAAACAAAATAAAGCAGACGACCGAAACCCTAGATCAGGCTCTCTGCACCCAGCACTGCCGGGTGGGTAAACATTGGGCAGCAACGATTAAAGCCATGATTTACCGCATAAAGGTCCGGTTTCGTGACGAAACATACTACACCGGACCCCAATTACTAAGGAAAATCGTCGACATCACGAATGCAGCCCCGTTGGACATCCGTGACGATGCTGACGGCGCTGTACTTCTCTATTCAAGCGAGCAAGCTCTGGAGCAACTGTTTGCACCAGAACACCAGGACGCCCTACGAAACTACAACCTGATCATCACTCCTAACCGTCGCTACTTGGCTGAACGAACCATATTCGTCAGCCACACGAGTGTCTACATCGCCACCCAGGACCCTGGTACCATCAACACCAGAAAACACGGCTCTGACTGCTGCTACAGTCAAGGCCACCCAACAAACTGTGCCTCAATTCACATCACAGAGATCACATCGCCGTCTCCATGGACTGCCACGTACGACTAGATGAAATAAATAAACAGTGACTGCCAACCCAACAACCAATCAGCCGGCAAGCTTCGATATCCAAGCTACATTATTGCCAGTGCTTCCCAACGCTTCTGCTCCTGCTACACAGACGTCCACACCAGGCCAACCAACCAAGTTCCTAGAATCACCATTGTTTCCATCTACCTCGGCTGAGACCGTCACATATGAGGCCCCAGACTTCGACCTAAACCCAAGCAAATCAAGCAAGAAAAAGCCCTACTATGGATTTACCTCATTCACGATGGCACTTTCAACAGCAATCGAAGCACAAGAATGGTCATTGCCTTAGAATGCAACAGGATCATCAACCAGCTCAAGACCTGCTTTCCTTACCCTGTGTTTGTCCACCACGAGACCGTGGAACATTATGTTGACCTCTGCGCTCTGGAGAGTGAATACGTCGACCCTAAATACGACTTCAAGAGGGAACAAGTGACCTTCCTGGAAGAAGATGAAGACCCGACAGGAACACCAATAACGCCGATGTCATTTGGGAAGTACATGCGAATACCTCGTGGTCAAGATAACAACAAGCAACAGTGAACTTTCCTCTCACCACCTCAATAAGGAAGACGCCTCCTCCAAGCCAGACAGACCACCTCAAGTGAACCAGGACGACATCACCCTGCCCCACCACTAGCCTCCTGCCGCCCAAGAAGAACTTAAGCTACAGGCTTTGCTGGAAAAAACATCTCCAATCCAAGGTGGACGGGCCACCGAAATTTCAAGCCTCCTCTCTCCACATCCAAATCCTCTTCCAAGAATTTCATCGCCCCATCTTTTTTCCTCACATCATCCTTTCCAAGCTCTTTGGACATCAATCCAAACCAATTCCGCGGCCAGCGGGCACTCGCCCTTCGGGGGGGGGGGGGGGGGGGGTCCGGCCAGCTGGCTCTGCGAGTGGGGGTGCAGCGCCGGCCCCTAAGTATTACGCTGTCCGCAGCTACTTACTCTCACTTGTAAGAGTATTGTTAAATTTGTCCTATAGGTGTATTCTACAGATACTAGTAATTTACCATTTCACATTATGTCTGGGATTGGCGCATTATTTATGTCATGTGTTAGGCCACTATATGCTACTCTTTAAGCCCCGATTCTACTTGAAAATTATGTTAAACGTTTGCCTTACTTGTACCAATAGTTAATAAGGATTCCGCGTTCTTCAGACCATGTTCTATTTAGTTACCGGATATAAGCATATGTATTAATGTTATTAAGTCATTGTAGTCAAGTTATACATGTATTTATGCTGTTGTAAATTTAAACAAGTTATCCTGTTCATTAACATGGTCTGAAAAATTTATTTATTTGTTTCTACTAAAAAATTAAATAAAATAGTTCCCAATGCTGTCGGTGTCTCATTCCTCCGTTATCAGAAAAAATGATTTAGATTCAGGTTTGAGTAGCAACATTTGCAAATTTGCCGATGATACAAAAATCGGGAGGGAATTTAATTCGGAGGAGGACTCACTATCACTTCAAGTTGATCTAGATAGGGTTTTGAAATGGTCAGAGGATTGGCAGATGCAGTTTAATGCTGATAAATGTAAAGTTCTGAGGTTAGGTAATGATGATAGGGTTACAAGATACGAGCTAGATGGTGTTGAGATTGCGAAGTCGAATTGCGAAAGGGATCTGGGAGTTATGATTAGCAAGAATTTAAAACAAAATGATCAATGCATAAATGTTCGTAATAAGGCAAATCGGACACTTGGATTTATTAATCGCAGCGTTAGTAACAAGACACCTGGTGTGGTTCTCAAGCTATATCTTGCTCTAGTTAGGCCCCATTTAGATTATGCAGTTCAGTTTTGGTCGCCATATTATAGAATGGATATAAATTCACTTGAACGTGTCCAGCTTAGGATGACTAAGTTAATTCCCCAAATTAGAAATCTTTCATATGAAGAAAGATTAACAAAGCTTAAGTTGCATTCACTGGAAAGGCGAAGAGTTAGGGGTGACATGATAGAGGTTTACAAGTGGGTGAATGGACATAACAAAGGGGATATTAATAGGGTATTAAAAGTATCAACACAAGACAGAACACGAAACAATGGGTATAAATTGGATAAGTTTAGATTTAGGAAAGACTTGGGTAAATACTGGTTCAGTAACAGGGTTGTTGATTTGCTTGCCCCAAGCAGGGCAAGCAAAGACAAAGCCTAAAGGGTTTTTTCAGTTATACCGTACTAAGACTAGGGAACATAAGAACATAAGAACAAAGGTAACTGCAGAAGGCCTATTGGCCCATACGAGGCAGCTCCTATTCTATAACCACCCAATCCCACTCATATACTTGTCCAACCCGTGCTTGAAACAATCGAGGGACCCCACCTCCACAATGTTACGCGGCAATTGGTTCCACAAATCAACAACCCTGTTACTGAACCAGTATTTACCCAAGTCTTTCCTAAATCTAAACTTATCCAATTTATATCCATTGTTTCGTGTTCTGTCCTGTGTTGATACTTTTAATACCCTATTAATATCCCCCCGGTTATGTCCATTCATCCACTTGTAAACCTCTATCATGTCACCCCTAACTCTTCGCCTTTCCAGTGAATGCAACTTAAGCTTTGTTAATCTTTCTTCATATGAAAGATTTCTAATTTGGGGAATTAGCTTAGTCATCCTACGCTGGACACGTTCAAGTGAATTTATATCCATTCTATAATATGGCGACCAAAACTGAACTGCATAATCTAAATGGGGCCTAACTAGAGCAAGATATAGCTTGAGAACCACACCAGGTGTCTTGTTACTAACGCTGCGATTAATAAATCCAAGTGTCCGATTTGCCTTATTACGAACATTTATGCATTGATCCTTTTGTTTTAAATTCTTACTAATCATAACTCCCAGATCCCTTTCGCAATCCGACTTCGCAATCACAACACCATCTAGCTCGTATCTTGTAACTCTATCATCATTACCTAACCTCAGAACTTTACATTTATCAGCATTAAACTGCATCTGCCAATCCTTTGACCATTTCAAAACCCTACGGGAAAGGATAGGTCCATTAAAAACTGAGACAGGTCAAATAACAGATAGTGATGAAGAGATGAGTAGTATTTTTAATAAATATTTTGTATCTGAATTTACTAAAGAGGAACTTAACAATATGCCTTCAGCCGAACAAGTCTATGTGGGTTGGGACGAGGACAGGTTGACGAGTTTAGCAGTTACCAGGGAGGATGTTCTTAAACAAATAGTAAAACTCAAACCAAACAAATCCCCAGGGCCGGATGAAGTGTTTGCCAGGGTGCTTAAAGAATGCAAAGAGGAGCTTTGTGACCCACTGTCAACCATATTTAATAAATCAATAGAGTCAGGCACAGTGCCAGAGTTTTGGAAAGTTGCTAATGTGATACCAGTTTTTAAGAAAGGAGATAGATCACTTGCGTCTAACTATCGACCAATTAGCCTAACGTCTATTGTGGGAAAGTTACTCGAATCTATAATAGCAAATAAAATTCGTCTTCATCTTGAAAAACATAAATTAATAATTGAGTCGCAACATGGTTTTATAAATAAGAAGAACATAAGAACATAAGAACAAAGGCAACTGCAGAAGGCCTATTGGCCCATACGAGGCAGCTCCTATTCTATAACCACCCAATCCCACTCATATACTTGTCCAACCCGCGCTTGAAACAATCGAGGGACCCCAGCTCCACCACGTTACGCGGCAATTGGTTCCACAAATCTACAACCCTGTTACTGAACCAGTATTTACCCAAGTCTTTCCTAAATCTAAACTTATCCAATTTATACCCATTGTTTCGTGTTCTGTCCTGTGTTGATACTTTTAATACCCTATTAATATCCCCCTTGTTATGTCCATTCACCCACTTGTAAACCTCTATCATGTCGCCCCTAACTCTTCGCCTTTCCAGTGAATGCAACTTAAGCTTTGTTAATCTTTCTTCATATGAAAGATTTCTAATTTGGGGAATTAACTTAGTCATCCTACGCTGGACACGTTCAAGTGAATTTATATCCATTCTATAATATGGCGACCAAAACTGAACTGCATAATCTAAATGGGGCCTAACTAGAGCAAGATATAGCTTGAGAACCACACCAGGTGTCTTGTTACTCACGCTGCGATTAATAAATCCAAGTGTCCGATTTGCCTTATTACGAACATTTATGCATTGATCCTTTTGTTTTAAATTCTTACTAATCATAACTCCCAGATCCCTTTCGCAATCCGACTTCGCAATCACAACACCATCTAGCTCGTATCTTGTAACTCTATCATCATTACCTAACCTCAGAACTTTACATTTATCAGCATTAAACTGCATCTGCCAATCCTTTGACCATTTCAAAACCCTATCTAGATCAACTTGAAGTGATAGTGAGTCCTCCTCCGAATTAATTTCCCTACCGATTTTCGTATCATCGGCAAATTTGCAAATGTTGCTACTCAAACCTGAATCTAAATCATTTATATATATTATAAACAACAGAGGTCCCAGGACAGAGCCTTGAGGCACTCCACTTACAACATTTTCCCACTCTGACTTGATTCCATTTATACTAACTCTCTGTTTCCTTTGGTATAGCCATGCCCTAATCCAGCTTAATATAGCACCCCCAATACCATGAGACTCTATTTTTTTAATCAGTCTTTCATGTGGCACTGTATCAAAAGCTTTGCTAAAGTCAAGGTATACAACATCGCAATCCTTACCACTATCAACTGCCTCAACAACATAAGAACATAAGAACAAAGGTAACTGCAGAAGGCCTATTGGCCCATACGAGGCAGCTCCTATTCTATAACCACCCAATCCCACTCATATACTTGTCCAACCCGTGCTTGAAACAATCGAGGGACCCCACCTCCACAATGTTACGCGGCAATTGGTTCCACAAATCAACAACCCTGTTACTGAACCAGTATTTACCCAAGTCTTTCCTAAATCTAAACTTATCCAATTTATATCCATTGTTTCGTGTTCTGTCCTGTGTTGATACTTTTAATACCCTATTAATATCCCCCCGGTTATGTCCATTCATCCACTTGTAAACCTCTATCATGTCACCCCTAACTCTTCGCCTTTCCAGTGAATGCAACTTAAGCTTTGTTAATCTTTCTTCATATGAAAGATTTCTAATTTGGGGAATTAACTTAGTCATCCTACGCTGGACACGTTCAAGTGAATTTATATCCATTCTATAATATGGCGACCAAAACTGAACTGCATAATCTAAATGGGGCCTAACTAGAGCAAGATATAGCTTGAGAACCACACCAGGTGTCTTGTTACTAACGCTGCGATTAATAAATCCAAGTGTCCGATTTGCCTTATTACGAACATTTATGCATTGATCCTTTTGTTTTAAATTCTTACTAATCATAACTCCCAGATCCCTTTCGCAATCCGACTTCGCAATCACAACACCATCTAGCTCGTATCTTGTAACTCTATCATCATTACCTAACCTCAGAACTTTACATTTATCAGCATTAAACTGCATCTGCCAATCCTTTGACCATTTCAAAACCCTATCTAGATCAACTTGAAGTGATAGTGAGTCCTCCTCCGAATTAATTTCCCTACCGATTTTCGTATCATCGGCAAATTTGCAAATGTTGCTACTCAAACCTGAATCTAAATCATTTATATATATTATAAACAACAGAGGTCCCAGGACAGAGCCTTGAGGCACTCCACTTACAACATTTTCCCACTCTGACTTGATTCCATTTATACTAACTCTCTGTTTCCTTTGGTATAGCCATGCCCTAATCCAGCTTAATATAGCACCCCCAATACCATGAGACTCTATCTTTTTAATCAGTCTTTCATGTGGCACTGTATCAAAAGCTTTGCTAAAGTCAAGGTATACAACATCGCAATCCTTACCACTATCAACTGCCTCAACAATGCTAGAATAAAAAGATAACAAATTTGTTAAACATGAACGGCCATTTATAAAACCATGTTGCGACTCAATTATTAATTTATGTTTTTCAAGATGAAGACGAATTTTATTTGCTATTATAGATTCGAGTAACTTTCCCACAATAGACGTTAGGCTAATTGGTCGATAGTTAGACGCAAGTGATCTATCTCCTTTCTTAAAAACTGGTATCACATTAGCAACTTTCCAAAACTCTGGCAACCTGCCTGACTCTATTGATTTATTAAATATGGTTGACAGTGGGTCACAAAGCTCCTCTTTGCATTCTTTAAGCACCCTGGCAAACACTTCATCCGGCCCTGGGGATTTGTTTGGTTTGAGTTTTACTATTTGTTTAAGAACATCCTCCCTCGTAACTGCTAAACTCGTCAACCTGTCCTCGTCCCCACCCACATAGACTTGTTCGGCTGAAGGCATATTGTTAAGTTCCTCTTTAGTAAATACAGATACAAAATATTTATTAAAAATACTACTCATCTCTTCATCACTATCTGTTATTTGACCTGTCTCAGTTTTTAATGGACCTATCCTTTCCCTAGTCTTAGTACGATATAACTGAAAAAACCCTTTAGGATTTGTCTTTGCTTGCCCTGCTATGCGAACTTCATAGTTTCTTTTTGCTTTCCTTATCTCTTTTTTAACATTTCTAACCAGTTGTACGAATTCCTGTTCTAAAGTGACCTCCCCATTTTTAATCCTTTTGTACCAAGCTCTCTTTTTACCTATAAGGTTCTTCAAATTCTTTGTTATCCACTTTGGGTCATTAGTATTCGATCTATTCAATTTGTATGGTATACTACGTTCCTGTGCTTTGTTTAGAATATTCTTAAATAAGTTATATATTGAATCCACATCGAAATCCCCATTTAAGTCACCTATCGCTGGGTTCATGTCTCGCTCCAAGACCGGCCCACACCCCATACCCAAGACTTTCCAATCAATTTGACCCAAAAAATTTCTTAGGCTATTAAAATCAGCTTTTCGAAAATCTGGCACTTTAACAGAATTTTCTCCTACTGGTCTATTCCATTCTATGCTAAATCTGATTTCTTTGTGATCACTGCTCCCTAGCTCACTCCCTATTTCGATGTCATTAATTTGCGTTTCCCTGTTAGTTAACACTAAATCTAAAATATTATTTTCCCGTGTTGGTTCCTTAATGTGTTGCGTAAGAAAGCAATCGTCAATTAATTCTAGAAAATCTTCTGCTTCACTATTCCCTGTTTTGTTCAACCAGTTTATTCCGCTAAAATTAAAGTCACCCATGACATAAATACTGTTAGATCTAGATGCTCTAGATATTTCATCCCATAGATGCTTTGCTTCCATTCTGTCTAAATTTGGTGGCCTATATATTACTCCTATTATAATATTATTAGCTTTTTCGTTTAATTCAATCCAAATAGTTTCTGTGTGTGGCTCTGTTTTGATTCCCTCTTTGAGACTACATTTCAAATTGTCCCTAACATATATGGCTACTCCACCTCCTCGTCTAATATATCTATCTGTGTGAAATAGTTTAAATCCATATATTTGATATTCAGCTAATAGTTCTCTATTTTCTACATTCATCCACGTTTCGGTAAGTGCAATAATATCTATTTTTTCTGTGCAGACAAGAGCATTTAATTCGTTAATTTTATTTCTTAGACTTCTACTGTTAGTGTAATATACCCTAAGTGAATTGTTATTTTGCGGACCTTCTCTTTCCCTGATCGTTTTGCCAATTCCTTTCTCCCACAAACACATACTTTTATTACCTCCTTCCTCCAAATCAATTCCCATACCTCTATCTACTAACAGTTTAAACCCAAACAAACACCTCTAACCACTTCTTCTAACGAGTTCGCAACAGCAACAACCCCAGCTCTCGATAGATGCACCCCATCACGAGCATACATTTCATTTCTTCCATAGAAGTGTTCCCAGTTGTCTATGAAAGATATTGCATTTGATTTGCAATATCTTTCCAGCCGGCAATTGACACCAAGTGCCCTCGATATCCATTCATTTCCCACTCCCTTTCTTGGAAGAATGCCACATATGATCGGGATTCCTCCCTTGCTCCTAACTAACTCTATGGCTGTTTTATACCTCTGAATCAGTTCCTCACTCCTAACTCGACCAACATCATTTCCTCCCACGCTAATGCAAATAATGGGATTGTTCCCATTACCAGCCATAATATCATTCATGTTGTTTATAATATCACCAATGCCAGCTCCGGGATAGCAAACCCTTAACCTGTTCCCCCTATCTCTAGCACAAAACGTTCTATCCAAATACCTTATCTGGGAATCTCCCACAACTAATGTTTGCTTAGGTACTTCCTTTACTTTCTGAGGGGGCCGCGCTTCCTTTCTCTTCGTTGCTTTCCCTTTTGCGCGATCCACAGTCTCTCCACAGCACTCGTCCTCAATGCTAGAATAAAAAGATAACAAATTTGTTAAACATGAACGGCCATTTATAAAACCATGTTGCGACTCAATTATTAATTTATGTTTTTCAAGATGAAGACGAATTTTATTTGCTATTATAGATTCGAGTAACTTTCCCACAATAGACGTTAGGCTAATTGGTCGATAGTTAGACGCAAGTGATCTATCTCCTTTCTTAAAAACTGGTATCACATTAGCAACTTTCCAAAACTCTGGCACTCTGCCTGACTCTATTGATTTATTAAATATGGTTGACAGTGGGTCACAAAGCTCCTCTTTGCATTCTTTAAGCACCCTAGCAAACACTTCATCCGGCCCTGGGGATTTGTTTGGTTTGAGTTTTACTATTTGTTTAAGAACATCCTCCTTGGTAACTGCTAAACTCGTCAACCTGTCCTCGTCCCCACCCACATAGACTTGTTCGGCTGAAGGCATATTGTTAAGTTCCTCTTTAGTAAATACAGATACAAAATATTTATTAAAAATACTACTCATCTCTTCATCACTATCTGTTATTTGACCTGTCTCAGTTTTTAATGGACCTATTAAAAATTCAGTCAGGTGAAGTCACAGTGAGAGGTTGTGTTAACCGGAGCTCCTGAGTGTTGTTAAATTACCATAGCAATATGGAAGTTGTAGTTAAGGACCTGGTGACTCTAGTGGGAGCCCTGAGGACAGAGTTAGAATCTCTGCGGGAGGAGGTGCGTCAGCTGAAAGAACAACGAGAAGTAACGAAGGAGGAGACCAGTAGTAAAGGGACCTCGTCTTGGAGAGTTATGAAAGACAGGGGCCTTAAGAAGACTTTGATAAAGCCGCCTTCAAACGCCATAGCAACTTCTAATTCGTTTGACGTTTTGGAGGACGAGTGCTGTGGTGAGACTGCGGATCGCGCAAAAGGGAAAGCAACGAAGAGAAAGGAAGTGCAGGCCCCTCAGAAAGTAAAGGAAGTACCTAAGCAAACATTAGTTGTAGGAGATTCCCAGATAAGGTATTTGGATAGAGAGTTTTGTGCTAGAGATAGGGGGAACAGGTTAAGGGTTTGCTATCCCGGAGCTGGCATTGGTGATATTATAAACAACATGAATGATATTATGGCTGGTAATGGGAACAATCCCATTATTTGCATTAGCGTGGGAGGAAATGATGTTGGTCGAGTTAGGAGTGAGGAACTGATTCAGAGGTATAGAACAGCCATAGAATTAGTTAGGAGCAAGGGAGGAATCCCGATCATATGTGGCATTCTTCCAAGAAAGGGAGTGGGAAATGAATGGATATCGAGGGCACTTGGTGTCAATTGCCGGCTGGAAAGATATTGCAAATCAAATGCAATATCTTTCATAGACAACTGGGAACACTTCTATGGAAAAAATGAAATGTATGCTCGTGATGGGGTGCATCTATCGAGAGCTGGGGTTGTTGCTGTTGCGAACTCGTTGGAAGAAGTGGTTAGAGGTGTTTGTTTGGGTTTAAACTGTTAGTAGATAGAGGTATGGGAATTGATTTGGAGGAAGGAGGTAATAAAAGTATGTGTTTGTGGGAGAAAGGAATTGGCAAAACGATCAGGGAAAGAGAAGGTCCGCAAAATAACAATTCACTTAGGGTATATTACACTAACAGCAAAAGTCTAAGAAATAAAATTAACGAATTAAATGCTCTTGTCTGCACAGAAAAAATAGATATTATTGCACTTACCGAAACGTGGATGAATGTAGAAAATAGAGAACTATTAGCTGAATATCAAATATATGGATTTAAACTATTTCACTCAGATAGATATATTAGACGAGGAGGTGGAGTAGCCATATATGTTAGGGACAATTTGAAATGTAGTCTCAAAGAGGGAATCAAAACAGAGCCACACACAGAAACTATTTGGATAGAATTAAACGAAAAAGCAAATAATATTATAATAGGAGTAATATATAGGCCACCAAATTTAGACAGAATGGAAGCAAAGTACCTATGGGATGAAATATCTAGAGCATCTAGATCTAACAGTATTTATGTCATGGGTGACTTTAATTTTAGCGGAATAAACTGGTTGAACAAAACAGGGAATAGTGAAGCAGAAGATTTTCTAGAATTAATTGACGATTGCTTTCTTACGCAACACATTAAGGAACCAACACGGGAAAATAATATTTTAGATTTAGTGTTAACTAACAGGGAAATGCAAATTAATGACATCGAAATAGGGAGTGAGCTAGGGAGCAGTGATCACAAAGAAATCAGATTTAGCATAGAATGGAATAGACCAGTAGGAGAAAATTATGTTAAAGTGCCAGATTTTCGAAAAGCTGATTTTAATAGCCTAAGAAATTTTTTGGGTCAAATTGATTGGAAAGTCTTGGGTATGGGGTGTGGGCCGGTCTTGGAGCGAGACATGAACCCAGCGATAGGTGACTTAAATGGGGATTTCGATGTGGATTCAATATATAACTTATTTAAGAATATTCTAAACAAAGCACAGGAACGTAGTATACCATACAAATTGAATAGATCGAATACTAATGACCCAAAGTGGATAACAAAGAATTTGAAGAACCTTATAGGTAAAAAGAGAGCTTGGTACAAAAGGATTAAAAATGGGGAGGTCACTTTAGAACAGGAATTCGTACAACTGGTTAGAAATGTTAAAAAAGAGATAAGGAAAGCAAAAAGAAACTATGAAGTTCGCATAGCAGGGCAAGCAAAGACAAATCCTAAAGGGTTTTTTCAGTTATATCGTACTAAGACTAGGGAAAGGATAGGTCCATTAAAAACTGAGACAGGTCAAATAACAGATAGTGATGAAGAGATGAGTAGTATTTTTAATAAATATTTTGTATCTGTATTTACTAAAGAGGAACTTAACAATATGCCTTCAGCCGAACAAGTCTATGTGGGTGGGGACGAGGACAGGTTGACTAGTTTAGCAGTTACCAGGGAGGATGTTCTTAAACAAATAGTAAAACTCAAACCAAACAAATCCCCAGGGCCGGATGAAGTGTTTGCCAGGGTGCTTAAAGAATGCAAAGAGGAGCTTTGTGACCCACTGTCAACCATATTTAATAAATCAATGGAGTCAGGCAGAGTGCCAGAGTTTTGGAAAGTTGCTAATGTGATACCAGTTTTTAAGAAAGGAGATAGATCACTTGCGTCTAACTATCGACCAATTAGCCTAACGTCTATTGTGGGAAAGTTACTCGAATCCATAATAGCAAATAAAATTCGTCTTCATCTTGAAAAACATAAATTAATAATTGAGTCGCAACATGGTTTTATAAATGGCCGTTCATGTTTAACAAATTTGTTATCTTTTTATTCTAGCATTGTTGAGGCAGTTGATAGTGGTAAGGATTGCGATGTTGTATACCTTGACTTTAGCAAAGCTTTTGATACAGTGCCACATGAAAGACTGATTAAAAAGATGGAGTCTCATGGTATTGGGGGTGCTATATTAAGCTGGATTAGGGCATGGCTATACCAAAGGAAACAGAGAGTTAGTATAAATGGAATCAAGTCAGAGTGGGAAAATGTTGTAAGTGGAGTGCCTCAAGGCTCTGTCCTGGGACCTCTGTTGTTTATAATATATATAAATGATTTAGATTCAGGTTTGAGTAGCAACATTTGCAAATTTGCCGATGATACGAAAATCGGTAGGGAAATTAATTCGGAGGAGGACTCACTATCACTTCAAGTTGATCTAGATAGGGTTTTGAAATGGTCAAAGGATTGGCAGATGCAGTTTAATGCTGATAAATGTAAAGTTCTGAGGTTAGGTAATGATGATAGAGTTACAAGATACGAGCTAGATGGTGTTGTGATTGCGAAGTCGGATTGCGAAAGGGATCTGGGAGTTATGATTAGTAAGAATTTAAAACAAAAGGATCAATGCATAAATGTTCGTAATAAGGCAAATCGGACACTTGGATTTATTAATCGCAGCGTTAGTAACAAGACACCTGGTGTGGTTCTCAAGCTATATCTTGCTCTAGTTAGGCCCCATTTAGATTATGCAGTTCAGTTTTGGTCGCCATATTATAGAATGGATATAAATTCACTTGAACGTGTCCAGCGTAGGATGACTAAGTTAATTCCCCAAATTAGAAATCTTTCATATGAAGAAAGATTAACAAAGCTTAAGTTGCATTCACTGGAAAGGCGAAGAGTTAGGGGCGACATGATAGAGGTTTACAAGTGGGTGAATGGACATAACAAGGGGGATATTAATAGGGTATTAAAAGTATCAACACAGGACAGAACACGAAACAATGGGTATAAATTGGATAAGTTTAGATTTAGGAAAGACTTGGGTAAATACTGGTTCAGTAACAGGGTTGTAGATTTGTGGAACCAATTGCCGCGTAACGTGGTGGAGGTGGGGTCCCTCGATTGTTTCAAGCGCGGGTAGGACAAGTATATGAGTGGGATTGGGTGGTTTTAGAATAGGAGCTGCCTCGTATGGGCCAATAGGCCTTCTGCAGTTACCTTTGTTCTTATGTTCTTATGTTCTTATGTCATGGGTGACTTTAATTTTAGCGGAATAAACTGGTTGAACAAAACAGGGAATAGTGAAGCAGAAGATTTTCTAGAATTAATTGACGATTGCTTTCTTACGCAACACATTAAGGAACCAACACGGGAAAATAATATTTTAGATTTAGTGTTAACTAACAGGGAAATGCAAATTAATGACATCGAAATAGGGAGTGAGCTAGGGAGCAGTGATCACAAAGAAATCAGATTTAGCATAGAATGGAATAGACCAGTAGGAGAAAATTATGTTAAAGTGCCAGATTTTCGAAAAGCTGATTTTAATAGCCTAAGAAATTTTTTGGGTCAAATTGATTGGAAAGTCTTGGGTATGGGGTGGGGGCCGGTCTTGGAGCGAGACATGAACCCAGCGATAGGTGACTTAAATGGGGATTTCGATGTGGATTCAATATATAACTTATTTAAGAATATTCTAAACAAAGCACAGGAACGTAGTATACCATACAAATTGAATAGATCGAATACTAATGACCCAAAGTGGATAACAAAGAATTTGAAGAACCTTATAGGTAAAAAGAGAGCTTGGTACAAAAGGATTAAAAATGGGGAGGTCACTTTAGAACAGGAATTCGTACAACTGGTTAGAAATGTTAAAAAAGAGATAAGGAAAGCAAAAAGAAACTATGAAGTTCGCATAGCAGGGCAAGCAAAGACAAATCCTAAAGGGTTTTTTCAGTTATATCGTACTAAGACTAGGGAAAGGATAGGTCCATTAAAAACTGAGACAGGTCAAATAACAGATAGTGATGAAGAGATGAGTAGTATTTTTAATAAATATTTTGTATCTGTATTTACTAAAGAGGAACTTAACAATATGCCTTCAGCCGAACAAGTCTATGTGGGTGGGGACGAGGACAGGTTGACTAGTTTAACAGTTACCAGGGAGGATGTAATTAAACAAATAGTAAAACTCAAACCAAACAAATCCCCAGGGCCGGATGAAGTGTTTGCCAGGGTGCTTAAAGAATGCAAAGAGGAGCTTTCCGAGCCACTGTCAACCATATTTAATAAATCAATAGAGTCAGGCAGAGTGCCAGAGTTTTGGAAAGTTGCTAATGTGATACCAGTTTTTAAGAAAGGAGATAGATCACTTGCGTCTAACTATCGACCAATTAGCCTAACGTCTATTGTGGGAAAGTTACTCGAATCCATAATAGCAAATAAAATTCGTCTTCATCTTGAAAAACATAAATTAATAATTGAGTCGCAACATGGTTTTATAAATGGCCGTTCATGTTTGACAAATTTGTTATCTTTTTATTCTAGCATTGTTGAGGCAGTTGATAGTGGTAAGGATTGCGATGTTGTGTACCTTGACTTTAGCAAAGCTTTTGATACAGATTCAGATTCAGATTCAGATGTTTATTCAGGTAAGGTATATACATACAAGTGATGTTACATTAATGGATTGATATATAGATAGATCTAGTACATACAATGCCTAAAGCCACTATTACGCAATGCGTTTCGGGCAAGAAAACATTAATATCTAGAACTTAATACTAATTGAGCATAAAGAATAAAAGATGTTGAGAACAAATACAAATAAAGATAAAAAAAAAAAAGGGGAAACATGACTGAACAAGCAGCACAAATACAATAGGTTGACAAACAGTGTTGATTAAAAAAGAAAAAAAAAAAAAAAAGAAAATAACAGACATGGGTTGACAATAGAGGAGTGAGGTAGATTACAGGGAATTTATTAGGTAGTGTTTAGTTTTTATCTTAAACTGGTTGAGAGAGGTACAGTCTTTAACATGGTTGGGAAGGTCATTCCACATTCTGGGCCCCTTGATTTGCAGAGCATTTCTAGTTTGATTAAGACGTACTCTAGGAATATCAAAACTGTATTTATTTCTGGTGTGGTGCTCATGGGTTCTGTTACAACCTACTATGAAGCTTTTAAGATCAGGATTGGCATTATAGTTTAGCGTTTTATATATGTATAATACACATGAGAGAATGTGCAGAGACTTAATATCTAACATATTAAGAGATTTGAGTAGGGGTACCGAGTGATGTCTGGGGCCAGAGTTGGATATTGTTCTAATAGCGGCTTTGTGTTGGGTAATTAGAGGACGTAAGTGATTTTGGGTAGTAGAACCCCAAGCACAAATACCATAGTTGAGATAAGGATAGATAAGGGAGTAATAGAGAGTCACCAGGGCAGGGCGTGGTACATAATATCTGATCTTAGAAAGAATGCCCACAGTTTTTGAAACTTTTTTAGATATATTTAGAATGTGTCCCTGGAAATTCAGCTTGTGGTCAATGAGAATGCCAAGGAATTTGCCATCTAATTTGTTACAAATTTGGGTATTGTTTATTTTGAGATTTATAAGACTAGAGGATTTATTGCCAAACAGAATATAGAAGGTTTTGTCAATGTTAAGGGTGAGTTTGTTGGCAGTTAGCCAAAGATGGACTTTATTTAGCTCAGTATTTACTGTGGCATTTAGAGCAAGAGGGTCAGGACTGGAGTAAATGAAGGTTGAGTCGTCAGCAAATAGAATTGGTTTGAGGTGTTGGGAGGCATTTGGAAGGTCATTAATGTAGATGAGAAAGAGGAGAGGGCCAAGTATGCTGCCCTGAGGAACACCAATGTTGATGGGTAGGGTGGGAGAAATTGTATTATTCACAGAAACATATTGGAGCCTGTCAGTAAGGTAGGACTCGAGGTATTGTAGGGAGTGTCCTCTGACTCCATAATGATGTAATTTAAGAAGAAGGTTATGGTGGTTGACAGTATCAAAAGCTTTACGCAGGTCCACAAATAACCCAACAGGGAACTCCTTTTTATCAAGAGCTGTATGAATCGAGTTAAGCATACTAATAAGTGCATCGTTAGTGCTTTTTTTGGGTCTGAAGCCATATTGGCAAGGGCTAAGTATATTGAGTTTGGCTAGATATGAGTAAAGCTGCTTGTATATAAGTTTTTCAAAATTTTTTGACAAGTTTGGCAGGATTGATATAGGTCTGTAGTTGTTAACATCTGTGGGGTCACCACATTTGTGGACAGGCGTTACTCTCGCTTTTTTTAGAATATCTGGAAAGGTTTGGAGTTCAAGTGACTTATTGAAGAGCAAAGCAATAGCAGGGGCTAAAGATCTGGAGGCTTTTTTGTAAATTAAAGTTGGTATCTCCTCAAGGGCACCAGACTTGGTTTTAAGGGAAAGGATTATCTCATTGACGTCAGTGGAGTTAATAGGCTTTAGGTACAGAGACTGTGGATAGTTACCTGTAAGATAGTCCTTAATGTCAGTACTGGAAGATGGAATATCATTTGCAAGGGATGAACCAATGGAAGAGAAGAACCTATTAAACTCAATAGCAGAATCAGAGGCTGAAAGCTGACCATCGTTATTAGACAGGAGAGTCGGTTTGTTATTTAAAGATTTCTTTGATCCCAATATTTGTGAAATTGTGCTCCAAGTTTGTTTAATGTTGCTCTTTATTTGAGTAAATTTAACTTCGTAGTAATTAGTTTTGGCTCGTCTAATTATCTTAGATAGCAATAATGAGTAATTCTTTGAGAATTCTTTGGAGACAATTCCTAACCTATACTTCTTCTCAAGGTCGTGTTTTTTGTTAATGGATTTCAGTATTCCCTTTGTAAGCCAAGGATTGTTAAGCCTTTTGCTTGTGACTTGTTTTGTAAGCCTAGGACAGTGGGTGTTATAAAGGCTAAGAGTTGTTTGTAGAAAAGATTGCACTGCTAGGTTGATGTCCCCTATGTTACCTAACTCGGACTCCCAGTTGACATTATCAGCAGCAGTTATAAAATTGTTTATAGCAGTTTCATTGTGCAGCCTAAAGCTTAACTCCCTTGTTTCTAGAGGTGGTTTGCTAATGTTAGTTAAGAGAAATGTGGGGTAGTGGTCTGTAGTGCTATCGGTGATTATACCTGAAGTAAGCGGAGAGGTTATGTTGGTCCAGATGTGATCTAGAGTCGTGGCAGTGCTATCAGTGATTCTAGTAGGTCTAGTGATTAAGGGTATGAGGAGGCAGGAATTCATACAGTTGAGGAAGCTAACAGCAGTAGGGTGTTCTGGCTCGCAGAGGTCAATATTAAAGTCCCCTGCGATAATTAGGTGGTTTTTGTTCAGTCTGTTATCAAGTATTAGATTTCTAAGGTTTGAGTTGAATCCAGACACATCAGTGTTGGGAATTCTATAGACTGCACCCACAGACAGGACAGACTCGGCACCCTTGACTCTGAAGCTGGCGAAGATATACTCCCCATAGCAGTCTCTAGTTCTAATTTCTTTTAAGCATGTTAGTTCTTGGTGGTAGTAAAGAGCAGTGCCACCACCTCTCTGAAGTTGACGACAGTTGTGAATTGCTGAGTAGTTAGGCATGTTAAAGAGTTGAGTAGTATCCTCTTTCAACCATGTTTCAGTAAGTATAATAAAAGAGAATTTGTTGCCAATAGTTTCAATCAAGGCACTAACATCATCGAAGTGTTTACCTAGGGATCTAACGTTCAAATTGATTACAGAGATATTGTGATTATGAGTTAATACATTGTTTACATCATGTGCTGCAAAATATCTGCAATTTAGATCATTAAAGTGATTATTGTCATAGATAGTGGATAAGAGGTTAAGTTCAGGGTCTATACTTGACTGCATAAAAAAAGCTGATTGTAGAATCAGAAATAAGTAGAAAAAAGCTATAAAATAGGGAAAAATATATACACAATACTGTACAAAACAAACACAAAAGGGGCTTACAGGGGTACAAAGGAGTAAGGGAGTATGGCTAGGCTAGGCAACCTAGGCAATTAATGAGATTAAAGAAAAAACATGTAAACATGGACTATACAAAACACAAGATATGGAAATACAAAACAAAAAATATAAGCAAGACTAAGCAATACAAAAAAACAAAAAACAAATTGAGCAAAAATGAGGTAGATTGCATACGAGTACTCACAGGTACACTGTAAGTAACAATTTGCAATTTGAGATGCAGGCAAAGCCAGGGGTACAATGGGGTAAGGGAGCATGGCAAGGCTAGGCAACCTAGGTAATAAATGAAATCAAAGAAATGTTGAATAATAAACATAGGCAAATTTAAGCTAATGATTAATAACTATAGATAGTTCAGTAATGACTGTATAATTAAAAAGACCTGAAGAACTACTTAATAACTCAATTAAATAATTTCGGTAAATGACTAGGTAAGAGTAAGTTAAAAATTAAGTCAGAAAATGAACCAAGGAGACTTAGGATACCTAGCCCCACTAGTTGACAGGGGGTTAATTAAGTTAATTCATTGAGAGTGATAATATGGTGAGACAAACCACATTGGGAGAGGAAAGTGTTGAGGTTTTCTTCTCTAGTAATAGTAAACATTTTGCCCTCTGCGGTTTTTCTCACCTTTATCAGACCATCTCTAACGAAGCACTGATGAATAGCATCTGGGTTTTGTTGCCGGATTTGACGCAGGCGGTAGAGGATTTGCTGTCTGTTCCTAGTCAAGCACTCGTTGATGTATAATCCCTTCCGTAGGGATGCAGCTGTCCGGACAAGATTGGATTTCGTGAACTGGGAAGACAGCTTCAGGCGAATTTTCCGTTGATTTAGACCTGATGGATTCTTTTTGCCTACTCTGTAGGCAGCAATAACGTCAGTTTTGTTTAGATTGAGCTGCAGTTTGTTTTTTAAGAGATCCTGAGCTATTTCGAAACAATTTTCACCTTCATGTTCCACAGGTATATCTTGGGACGACACGATAACAGAGTCTAGCAGCTTTTGCTGGTCTTGTTCCTCCTGGGAGACGGAACGTTGAGCTGAAAATGTACTGATACATGCAGTCATTTTGCTGAGAGCTTCCTCCTGCTTTTTTAAGGCTTCATCAGTTTTCCGAAGGTTGTTTTCCTCATGGAGATCCTTCAAATCATGCTGTAGTTGGTCTTGGCTAGCCTTGTAGTTTCTAATATCCTCGCGGAGGAGGGTTATTTCTTGTTGTTGTTGTTGGAGATTAGCGCGGTTCGCTAGATTCTCGTTGAGAAGACTCAAGATGATAGAATTTTGTGACTCGAGGACTAGGCACAACTTTTTGAACCACAGATTCTCGGTCCAGTTAGTGAATTCCGGTGAGGGACCGGAAGCTCGCTTGAGTTGATTATACTGGGATGCTAGCATGTTCATAGGAGAGGGTTGAGAGGACTCTGCTCCTTTGCTCAATGGGGTGGAGGGGAGGGCAGCCCCGCCACCCCGGACCCCAGAGCTTCCAGACGGAGAAACACGGATATTGTTAGAGTTGGCCGGGATGGATGTCTTGTTAAGGAGTTTGTTGCCCTTATTTCCCTGCACAGTCACATTTTTAGGAGACATGATTGGTTAGAATGGACTGAGGGGTATATGTTGAGAAGAAACTTGCGTCAGGCAGCGCGGTGGCGGCAGCATGCACTGGTACTCACACCATAGAGGATTGTTTTGAAACTTATTTGAGATGGAATGAGTTGATTTTGGTCGGTTACTTTGGTTTTGCTATAACATGATACAGTGCCACATGAAAGACTGATTAAAAAGATGGAGTCTCATGGTATTGGGGGTGCTGTATTAAGCTGGATTAGGGCATGGCTATACCAAAGGAAACAGAGAGTTAGTATAAATGGAATCAAGTCAGAGTGGGAAAATGTTGTAAGTGGAGTGCCTCAAGGCTCTGTCCTGGGACCTCTGTTGTTTATAATATATATAAATGATTTAGATTCAGGTTTGAGTAGCAACATTTGCAAATTTGCCGATGATACGAAAATCGGTAGGGAAATTAATTCGGAGGAGGACTCACTATCACTTCAAGTTGATCTAGATAGGGTTTTGAAATGGTCAAAGGATTGGCAGATGCAGTTTAATGCTGATAAATGTAAAGTTCTGAGGTTAGGTAATGATGATAGAGTTACAAGATACGAGCTAGATGGTGTTGAGATTGCGAAGTCGTATTGCGAAAGGGATCTGGGAGTTATGATTAGTAAGAATTTAAAACAAAAGGATCAATGCATAAATGTTCGTAATAAGGCAAATCGGACACTTGGATTTATTAATCGCAGCGTTAGTAACAAGACACCTGGTGTGGTTCTCAAGCTATATCTTGCTCTAGTTAGGCCCCATTTAGATTATGCAGTTCAGTTTTGGTCGCCATATTATAGAATGGATATAAATTCACTTGAACGTGTCCAGCGTAGGATGACTAAGTTAATTCCCCAAATTAGAAATCTTTCATATGAAGAAAGATTAACAAAGCTTAAGTTGCATTCACTGGAAAGGCGAAGAGTTAGAGGCGACATGATAGAGGTTTACAAATGGGTGAATGGACATAACAAGGGGGATATTAATAGGGTATTAAAAGTATCAACACAGGACAGAACACGAAACAATGGGTATAAATTGGATAAGTTTAGATTTAGGAAAGACTTGGGTAAATACTGGTTCAGTAACAGGGTTGTAGATTTGTGGAACCAATTGCCGCGTAACGTGGTGGAGGTGGGGTCCCTCGATTGTTTCAAGCGCGGGTTGGACAAGTATATGAGTGGGATTGGGTGGTTATAGAATAGGAGCTGCCTCGTATGGGCCAATAGGCCTTCTGCAGTTACCTTTGTTCTTATGTTCTTATGTTCTTATGTTCTATCCTTTCCCTAGTCTTAGTACGATATAACTGAAAAAAACCCTTTAGGATTTGTCTTTGCTTGCCCTGCTATGCGAACTTCATAGTTTCTTTTTGCTTTCCTTATCTCTTTTTTAACATTTCTAACCAGTTGTACGAATTCCTGTTCTAAAGTGACCTCCCCATTTTTAATCCTTTTGTACCAAGCTCTCTTTTTACCTATAAGGTTCTTCAAATTCTTTGTTATCCACTTTGGGTCATTAGTATACGATCTATTCAATTTGTATGGTATACTACGTTCCTGTGCTTTGTTTAGAATATTCTTAAATAAGTTATATATTGAATCCACATCGAAATCCCCATTTAAGTCACCTATCGCTGGGTTCATGTCTCGCTCCAAGACCGGCCCACACCCCATACCCAAGACTTTCCAATCAATTTGACCCAAAAAATTTCTTAGGCTATTAAAATCAGCTTTTCGAAAATCTGGCACTTTAACAGAATTTTCTCCTACTGGTCTATTCCATTCTATGCTAAATCTGATTTCTTTGTGATCACTGCTCCCTAGCTCACTCCCTATTTCGATGTCATTAATTTGCGTTTCCCTGTTAGTTAACACTAAATCTAAAATATTATTTTCCCGTGTTGGTTCCTTAATGTGTTGCGTAAGAAAGCAATCGTCAATTAATTCTAGAAAATCTTCTGCTTCACTATTCCCTGTTTTGTTCAACCAGTTTATTCCGCTAAAATTAAAGTCACCCATGACATAAATACTGTTAGATCTAGATGCTCTAGATATTTCATCCCATAGATGCTTTGCTTCCATTCTGTCTAAATTTGGTGGCCTATATATTACTCCTATTATAATATTATTAGCTTTTTCGTTTAATTCAATCCAAATAGTTTCTGTGTGTGGCTCTGTTTTGATTCCCTCTTTGAGACTACATTTCAAATTGTCCCTAACATATATGGCTACTCCACCTCCTCGTCTAATATATCTATCTGTGTGAAATAGTTTAAATCCATATATTTGATATTCAGCTAATAGTTCTCTATTTTCTACATTCATCCACGTTTCGGTAAGTGCAATAATATCTATTTTTTCTGTGCAGACAAGAGCATTTAATTCGTTAATTTTATTTCTTAGACTTCTACTGTTAGTGTAATATACCCTAAGTGAATTGTTATTTTGCGGACCTGCGGACCTTTTTAAGAAAGGAGATAGATCACTTGCGTCTAACTATCGACCAATTAGCCTAACGTCTATTGTGGGAAAGTTACTCGAATCTATAATAGCAAATAAAATTCGTCTTCATCTTGAAAAACATAAATTAATAATTGAGTCGCAACATGGTTTTATAAATGGCCGTTCATGTTTAACAAATTTGTTATCTTTTTATTCTAGCATTGTTGAGGCAGTTGATAGTGGTAAGGATTGCGATGTTGTATACCTTGACTTTAGCAAAGCTTTTGATACAGTGCCACATGAAAGACTGATTAAAAAAAATAGAGTCTCATGGTATTGGGGGTGCTATATTAAGCTGGATTAGGGCATGGCTATACCAAAGGAAACAGAGAGTTAGTATAAATGGAATCAAGTCAGAGTGGGAAAATGTTGTAAGTGGAGTGCCTCAAGGCTCTGTCCTGGGACCTCTGTTGTTTATAATATATATAAATGATTTAGATTCAGGTTTGAGTAGCAACATTTGCAAATTTGCCGATGATACGAAAATCGGTAGGGAAATTAATTCGGAGGAGGACTCACTATCACTTCAAGTTGATCTAGATAGGGTTTTGAAATGGTCAAAGGATTGGCAGATGCAGTTTAATGCTGATAAATGTAAAGTTCTGAGGTTAGGTAATGATGATAGAGTTACAAGATACGAGCTAGATGGTGTTGTGATTGCGAAGTCGGATTGCGAAAGGGATCTGGGAGTTATGATTAGTAAGAATTTAAAACAAAAGGATCAATGCATAAATGTTCGTAATAAGGCAAATCGGACACTTGGATTTATTAATCGCAGCGTTAGTAACAAGACACCTGGTGTGGTTCTCAAGCTATATCTTGCTCTAGTTAGGCCCCATTTAGATTATGCAGTTCAGTTTTGGTCGCCATTTTATAGAATGGATATAAATTCACATATATTTATGTCATGGGTGACTTTAATTTTAGCGGAATAAACTGGTTGAACAAAACAGGGAATAGTGAAGCAGAAGATTTTCTAGAATTAATTGACGATTGCTTTCTTACGCAACACATTAAGGAACCAACACGGGAAAATAATATTTTAGATTTAGTGTTAACAAACAGGGAAACGCAAATTAATGACATCGAAATAGGGAGTGAGCTAGGGAGCAGTGATCACAAAGAAATCAGATTTAGCATAGAATGGAATAGACCAGTAGGAGAAAATTCTGTTAAAGTGCCAGATTTTCGAAAAGCTGATTTTAATAGCCTAAGAAATTTTTTGGGTCAAATTGATTAGAAAGTCTTGGGTATGGGGTGTGGGCCGGTCTTGGAGCGAGACATGAACCCAGCGATAGGTGACTTAAATGGGGATTTCGATGTGGATTCAATATATAACTTATTTAAGAATATTCTAAACAAAGCACAGGAACGTAGTATACCATACAAATTGAATAGATCGAATACTAATGACCCAAAGTGGATAACAAAGAATTTGAAGAACCTTATAGGTAAAAAGAGAGCTTGGTACAAAAGGATTAAAAATGGGGAGGTCACTTTAGAACAGGAATTCGTACAACTGGTTAGAAATGTTAAAAAAGAGATAAGGAAAGCAAAAAGAAACTATGAAGTTCGCATAGCAGGGCAAGCAAAGACAAATCCTAAAGGGTTTTTTCAGTTATATCGTACTAAGACTAGGGAAAGGATAGGTCCATTAAAAACTGAGACAGGTCAAATAACAGATAGTGATGAAGAGATGAGTAGTATTTTTAATAAATATTTTGTATCTGTATTTACTAAAGAGGAACTTAACAATATGCCTTCAGCCGAACAAGTCTATGTGGGTGGGGACGAGGACAGGTTGACGAGTTTAGCAGTTACCAGGGAGGATGTTCTTAAACAAATAGTAAAACTCAAACCAAACAAATCCCCAGGGCCGGATGAAGTGTTTGCCAGGGTGCTTAAAGAATGCAAAGAGGAGCTTTGTGACCCACTGTCAACCATATTTAATAAATCAATAGAGTCAGGCAGAGTGCCAGAGTTTTGGAAAGTTGCTAATGTGATACCAGTTTTTAAGAAAGGAGATAGATCACTTGCGTCTAACTATCGACCAATTAGCCTAACGTCTATTGTGGGAAAGTTACTCGAATCTATAATAGCAAATAAAATTCGTCTTCATCTTGAAAAACATAAATTAATAATTGAGTCGCAACATGGTTTTATAAATGGCCGTTCATGTTTAACAAATTTGTTATCTTTTTATTCTAGCATTGTTGAGGCAGTTGATAGTGGTAAGGATTGCGATGTTGTATACCTTGACTTTAGCAAAGCTTTTGATACAGTGCCACATGAAAGACTGATTAAAAAAATAGAGTCTCATGGTATTGGGGGTGCTATATTAAGCTGGATTAGGGCATGGCTATACCAAAGGAAACAGAGAGTTAGTATAAATGGAATCAAGTCAGAGTGGGAAAATGTTGTAAGTGGAGTGCCTCAAGGCTCTGTCCTGGGACCTCTGTTGTTTATAATATATATAAATGATTTAGATTCAGGTTTGAGTAGCAACATTTGCAAATTTGCCGATGATACGAAAATCGGTAGGGAAATTAATTCGGAGGAGGACTCACTATCACTTCAAGTTGATCTAGATAGGGTTTTGAAATGGTCAAAGGATTGGCAGATGCAGTTTAATGCTGATAAATGTAAAGTTCTGAGGTTAGGTAATGATGATAGAGTTACAAGATACGAGCTAGATGGTGTTGTGATTGCGAAGTCGGATTGCGAAAGGGATCTGGGAGTTATGATTAGTAAGAATTTAAAACAAAAGGATCAATGCATAAATGTTCGTAATAAGGCAAATCGGACACTTGGATTTATTAATCGCAGCGTTAGTAACAAGACACCTGGTGTGGTTCTCAAGCTATATCTTGCTCTAGTTAGGCCCCATTTAGATTATGCAGTTCAGTTTTGGTCGCCATATTATAGAATGGATATAAATTCACTTGAACGTGTCCAGCGTAGGATGACTAAGTTAATTCCCCAAATTAGAAATCTTTCATATGAAGAAAGATTAACAAAGCTTAAGTTGCATTCACTGGAAAGGCGAAGAGTTAGGGGTGACATGATAGAGGTTTACAAGTGGATGAATGGACATAACCGGGGGGATATTAATAGGGTATTAAAAGTATCAACACAGGACAGAACACGAAACAATGGATATAAATTGGATAAGTTTAGATTTAGGAAAGACTTGGGTAAATACTGGTTCAGTAACAGGGTTGTTGATTTGTGGAACCAATTGCCGCGTAACATTGTGGAGGTGGGGTCCCTCGATTGTTTCAAGCACGGGTTGGACAAGTATATGAGTGGGATTGGGTGGTTATAGAATAGGAGCTGCCTCGTATGGGCCAATAGGCCTTCTGCAGTTACCTTTGTTCTTATGTTCTTATGTTCTCTTTCCCTGATCGTTTTGCCAATTCCTTTCTCCCACAAACACATACTTTTATTACCTCCTTCCTCCAAATCAATTCCCATACCTCTATCTACTAACAGTTTAAACCCAAACAAACACCTCTAACCACTTCTTCTAGCGAGTTCGCAACAGCAACAACCCCAGCTCTCGATAGATGCACCCCATCACGAGCATACATTTCATTTCTTCCATAGAAGTGTTCCCAGTTGTCTATGAAAGATATTGCATTTGATTTGCAATATCTTTCCAGCCGGCAATTGACACCAAGTGCCCTCGATATCCATTCATTTCCCACTCCCTTTCTTGGAAGAATGCCACATATGATCGGGATTCCTCCCTTGCTCCTAACTAACTCTATGGCTGTTTTATACCTCTGAATCAGTTCCTCACTCCTGACTCGACCAACATCATTTCCTCCCACGCTAATGCAAATAATGGGATTGTTCCCATTACCAGCCATAATATCATTCATGTTGTTTATAATATCACCAATGATATCTCCGGGATAGCAAACCCTTAACCTGTTCCCCCTATCTCTAGCACAAAACGTTCTATCCAAATACCTTATCTGGGAATCTCCCACAACTAATGTTTGCTTAGGTACTTCCTTTACTTTCTGAGGGGCCTGCGCTTCCTTTCTCTTCGTTGCTTTCCCTTTTGCGCGATCCACAGTCTCTCCACAGCACTCGTCCTCCAAAACGTCAAATGAATTTGAAGTTGCTATGGCGTTTGAAGTATCATCTAGGTATCATCATTACCTAACCTCAGAACTTTACATTTATCAGCATTAAACTGCATCTGCCAATCCTTTGACCATTTCAAAACCCTATCTAGATCAACTTGAAGTGATAGTGAGTCCTCCTCCGAATTAATTTCCCTACCGATTTTCGTATCATCGGCAAATTTGCAAATGTTGCTAGTCAAACCTGAATCTAAATCATTTATATATATTATAAACAACAGAGGGCCCAGGACAGAGCCTTGAGGCACTCCACTTACAACATTTTCCCACTCTGACTTGATTCCATTTATACTAACTCTCTGTTTCCTTTGGTATAGCCATGCCCTAATCCAGCTTAATATAGCACCCCCAATACCATGAGACTCTATCTTTTTAATCAGTCTTTCATGTGGCACTGTATCAAAAGCTTTGCTAAAGTCAAGGTATACAACATCGCAATCCTTACCACTATCAACTGCCTCAACAATGCTAGAATAAAAAGATAATAAATTTGTTAAACATGAACGGCCATTTATAAAACCATGTTGCGACTCAATTATTAATTTATGTTTTTCAAGCCGTTCATGTTTAACAAATTTGTTATCTTTTTATTCTAGCATTGTTGAGGCAGTTGATAGTGGTAAGGATTGCGATGTTGTATACCTTGACTTTAGCAAAGCTTTTGATACAGTGCCACATGAAAGACTGATTAAAAAAATAGAGTCTCATGGTATTGGGGTGCTATATTAAGCTGGATTAGGGCATGGCTATACCAAAGGAAACAGAGAGTTAGTATAAATGGAATCAAGTCAGAGTGGGAAAATGTTGTTAGTGGAGTGCCTCAAGGCTCTGTCCTGGGACCTCTGTTGTTTATAATATATATAAATGATTTAGATTCAGGTTTGAGTAGCAACATTTGCAAATTTGCCGATGATACGAAAATCGGTAGGGAAATTAATTCGGAGGAGGACTCACTATCACTTCAAGTTGATCTAGATAGGGTTTTGAAATGGTCCAATGATTGGCAGATGCAGTTTAATGCTGATAAATGTAAAGTTCTGAGGTTAGGTAATGATGATAGAGTTACAAGATACGAGCTAGATGGTGTTGTGATTGCGAAGTCGGATTGCGAAAGGGATCTGGGAGTTATGATTAGTAAGACTTTAAAACAAAAGGATCAATGCATAAATGTTCGTAATAAGGCAAATCGGACACTTGGATTTATTAATCGCAGCGTTAGTAACAAGACACCTGGTGTGGTTCTCAAGCTATATCTTGCTCTAGTTAGGCCCCATTTAGATTATGCAGTTCAGTTTTGGTCGCCATATTATAGAATGGATATAAATTCACTTGAACGTGTCCAGCGTAGGATGACTAAGTTAATTCCCCAAATTAGAAATCTTTCATATGAAGAAAGATTAACAAAGCTTAAGTTGCATTCACTGGAAAGGCGAAGAGTTAGGGGCGACATGATAGAGGTTTACAAGTGGGTGAATGGACATAACAAGGGGGATATTAATAGGGTATTAAAAGTATCAACACAGGACAGAACACGAAACAATGGGTATAAATTGGATAAGTTTAGATTTAGGAAAGACTTGGGTAAATACTGGTTCAGTAACAGGGTTGTAGATTTGTGGAACCAATTGCCGCGTAACGTGGTGGAGGTGGGGTCCCTCGATTGTTTCAAGCGCGGGTTGGACAAGTATATGAGTGGGATTGGGTGGTTATAGAATAGGAGCTGCCTCGTATGGGCCAATAGGCCTTCTGCAGTTACCTTTGTTCTTATGTTCTTATGTTCTTATTTGTGGAACCAATTGCCGCGTAACATTGTGGAGGTGGGGTCCCTCGATTGTTTCAAGCATGGGTTGGACATGTATGAGTGGGATTGGGTGGTTATAAATAGGAGCTGCCTCGTATGGGCCAACAGGCCTTCTGCAGTTGCCTTTGTTCTTATGTTCTTATGAGTAGATGAGGGTAGTATCATAAGAACATAAGAACATAAGAATAAAGGTAACTGCAGAAGGCCTATTGGCCCATACGAGGCAGCTCCTATTTATATCCACCCAATCTCAATCATATGTATGTCTAACCTATGCTTGAAACAATCAAGGGATCCTACTTCTATTATGTTACAAAAGAACATAAGAATAAAGGTAAGTGCAAAAAGTTTATTGGCCCATATAGGGCACCTCCTATTTATAACCATCCAATCCCACTCATACACATGTCCAACCCACGTTTGAAACAATCGAGGGACCCCACCTCCACCACGTTACGCGGTAATTGGTTCCACAAATCCACAACTCTGTTACCGAACCAGTATTTAACCATGTCTTTCCTAAATCTAAACTTATCCAATTTATACCCATTGTTTCGTGTTCTGTCTTGTGTTGATACTTTTAATACTCTATTAATATCCCCCTTGTTATGTAGATTCATCCACTTGTACACCTCCATCATGTCACCAATAATTCTTCGCCTTTCTAGAGGATGTAATTTAAGAGTATTGAAGTAATTTAAGCTTTATCAATCTTTCTCATATGACAAGTTGCTAATTAGCGGAATTAACTTTGTCATCCTACGCTGGACGCGTTCTAGTAAATTTATATCCATTCTATAGTACGGCGACCGAAACTGAACTGATAATCTAAATGGGGCCTAACCATTTAGGCTTCATTCAGCTATATCTTCAGCAAGATATAGCTGAAGAACAAAATCAGGTGTCATATTAATAATGCTTCGTTTAATAAATCCCAATGTCCTATTAGCCTTATTACGAACATTTATGCATTGATTTTTGGGTTTAAAATATTTAACATAAGAACAAATCATCATCAGTATCATCAGCAAACAAAATAGGTTTCAGAACGTTAGAAACATTAGGCAGATCATTGATGTAAATAAGAAATAGGAGAAGTCCCAAAATGCTGCCCTGTGGCACTCCAACGGTTATTGGTAGAGTGGGAGAGGTTATATTATTGATGGCTACACATTGGTGTCTATCACTAAGATAGGATTGAATATAGTCCAGTGTATGGCCTCGGATTCCATAATGATGGAGTTTACGTAAGAGGTAATTGTGATTAACAGTATCAAAGGCCTTTCTCAGGTCAATGAAGAGTCCAATCGGAAACTCATTTTTGTCAAAGGCTGAGTAAATTATATCAAGGAGACTAATAATTGCATTGTTGGTACTCTTTTGGGAGCGGAAGCCAAACTGACAGGGGCTAAGAATGTCGAATTTTACGAGGTAGGAGTAAAGGTGTTTGTAGATAATTTTTTCAAATATTTTTGATAGTATGGGTAGGTTTGATATTGGTCTATAATTGTCTATGTCTGCCGGATTACCTCCTTTATGAACTGGCGTTACTCTTGCTTTTTTAAGGATATCAGGGAAGGTATGACACTCAAGGGATTCGTTGGACAGCAGAGCTATAGGTGGCGCAAGGGCGTGGGAGGCGCTCTTGTATACAATGGATGGTATTTCACTGATGTTCCCAGCTTTGGTTTTTAGTGAGTGTATGATGGACACAGCATCTGCCGGGCTGACTGGTGAAAGGAGAAGAGAGTTTGGATAGCTGCCTGAGAGATATGTGTTGATATGTGTCTGAGTCTCTGGGATTTTACTGGCAAGGTTAGCACCAACCGATGAAAAGAAACTATTAAATTCATTCACCATTTCTAAATCAGATGACGGCGTAAGGCCATCCTTAGAGAGATGATTTTCCATGTGCTTTTCATGTTGCCTTTTGCTTCTTTGAATCTAGTCTCATAATATGAAAGTTTAGCTTTTCTTATGATACTGGTAAGCACTGATGAGTACCTCTTAACTACTTCCTTTGTAACTAGGCCAATCCTAAATTTCTTTTCATATTCATGTTTTTTGTTGATTGATTTGATTATGCCACTTGTGGGCCACAGGTTATTTTTTCTTTTGTCAGTTACTTGTTTGGTAAGGAGGGGACAGTGAGTGTTGTAGAGGCTTAGTGAGATATAATAACACAGTGACATAACACTCAGTGAGTGTTATGTTTCCGGGGGGATATTAATAGGGTATTAAAAGTATCAACACAGGACAGAACACGAAACAATGGGTATAAATTGGATAAGTTTAGATTTAGGAAAGACTTGGGTAAATACTGGTTCAGTAACAGGGTTGTTGATTTGTGGAACCAATTGCCGCGTAACATTGTGGAGGTGGGGTCCCTCGATTGTTTCAAGCACGGGTTGGACAAGTATATGAGTGGGATTGGGTGGTTATAGAATAGGAGCTGCCTCGTATGGGCCAATAGGCCTTCTGCAGTTACCTTTGTTCTTATGTTCTTAGAGTTTTGGAGAGAAAGAGGTTAGTTAATGAGTTTATATCCTGTGTATTATTAAATTCGGATTCCCAGTTAACACTGTGAAGTGCATTAGAGAGATTGCCTAAAGCTGATTCACTGTGTAGCCTGAATGAGAGTTTCTTGCTTTCTGGTGGTGTTGTGTCCATGTTTGCTATGAGGAAGGTAGGATAGTGGTCAGTTGTTCTGTCATAGATTACCCCAGATGTAAGGGGAGCTGTTATATTAGTCCATAAGTGATCCAGGGTAGTGGCAGATGTTTGAGTGACTCGGGTGGGCTTGGTGATTGTGGGGATTAGCATACAGGAGTGCATGCTGTTACGGAAATAGTCAACTTGAGGGTTGTTTTGAAGACCCAGGTCAATATTGAAATCACCTCCCAGAATGATGTGATTTTTGTTGAGATTGTTGTTTATGATAAGATTCCTTACGTTGTCTGAGAAAGAAGCTATGTTAGTATTGGGAAATCTATAGATGGCACCGATAGTCAGGGAGGATTTAAGGGATTTACTGGAGAACTTGGCAAAGGTATATTCACAATAGTCGTCTCTATCACTGATGACACTATTGCAGATGAAGGTATCTTTGTAATATATTGCTGTACCACCTCCTTTTTTATTAGGCCTGCAGTTATGAATGGCTTTATAACCAGCTAAATTGTAGAGTTGGGTATAGTCATTACTTAGCCAAGTTTCTGTTAAAATGATGAATGATAAATTAGTACCTAGAGCTGTGAGTAGTGCATTTATATCATCAAAATGTTTACCAAGTGACCTAACATTTTGGTTGTAAACTGATAAGCAAGTGATATTTAGGAGTTTGTTGTTTGCAAGATTTGCTGTGTAATACCTGCAATAATGATGATCAATGTGCTGATTTGTGTGGGTATGAGACAGAAGATTTCGATCAGGATCAATATCAGTAAGCATATAGATACAATAATGTCACAATACAATAAGATAAGCAATTACAGGAACAGATAAATACTAAAACTGCTGTAAATAGAAAGTAATTGTAGCAAAACACAACAATAAATGTAGGTACACAAAAAATAGAAACAATTAGAAGTAGAGTAAAGATCCCCGTAGATAGCCAGGAAGGATACAGAAGTTAGGTTAAGAGAGAAGAAAAAGACAGTAGACTGACAAGAATAATATATAGCAAAAAATAGAGACAAATAATAATCGTAAAGATAATCTTAAAAAATCAATTATTTAATATAGCTTAGTTGTAAACCTATAATTAGTATGAACTTAAGAAAAAAAAAATGAGCTCAGTAATTAATTACAATAAATGGTGTATAAATCAAATTACAATTAAATTAACAAAATTAAAAACAAAAACAAAAGTAACAGGGTAAGATTATATTTATGAGCCAGATTTTACTAAGACACTGAGGTAAATGCTTACATAAATACGAAGTCTGCTATAATTAGAGAATAATTATAGCAAAACACAACAATAAATGCAAGTAAACAAAAGAATTGAAACAATTAGAAGTAGAATAAAGGTCACCAGATAGCCATGGAGGATACACAAGTTTGGTGGAGAGAACAAAAAAACAGTAGAGACTGTCAAGATGAATATATAAAAAATTTGACAAATGATAATTGTAAAGTAAAATAATCTTAGATAATTAATTTTATTTAGCTTAGTTTTTTAACTTATAATTAGTATGAACTTAATTAAGAGAACAAAATGAGATCAATAATTAATTTCAATAAATGACATAAATCAGAACAAATTAAATTTAAAATTTAAAAAAAATAGGGTACGATTAGATTTAAGAGTAAAATTTTACAATTATACTGAGGTAGATGCTTGCGTAAGTGCATGGAGACTTGACTGATTATTGAGGAAATTATATGAATGAGAGAACATTAGGTAAATGGTAAGGCAGAGATAACACCTTGGACAAAGTTAGATTAAGTTAGGTTAGACTCAGGCACTCAAAGAGATATTTTAAGTATTGGTTTTGGTCGGGTTCAGGTTTTCAGATATACCACAATCACTAAAGAAGGACAGTAGTTGTTGGTCACACTTTATTTCATATCTTTTTCCTGCACTTTCCTTCATTGCAATGATCGTTCCATTCCTAGTGTAGCACTGCTTGATAAGACCAGGGTTTTGTTTGCGAATTGTACGCAGCCTGTAGAGGAGGGATCCACGCTGCTTTGTAAGGCACTCATTTATATAGAGGTTGGTTTTATGCTTAGCAGCTGATTGTATGAGGTCGAACTTAACAGAGGGATTTGCAAGTTTGATGAGCATTCTCCTACTGCTACGGGAACTGTTTTTATCTATCCTGATATCTGATTTGATATCAACATTGACTTTGATCTTTGAATTAATTAGGCTGTGGGCTATGTTACAACAATTCTCACCTTGTTGTTCTTCAGGTAGATCAGTAGAGCTAATTATCAGAGAGTCATGAAGTTGTTGCTGCTCTAGGTCATCTTCGGAAGCCGCCTGGTGAATCTGAAGGAGATTGATTTGTTTTTCCAGCTTTTGAAGAAAGTCACTTTGAGCTGAGTGGGTTTCCTCGGCCTGAATCTTTTGTATTTGATCCATTGCGTCATTTGCAACAGCTTGTGAGTTGAGAATTTCTTGGTTGTTGTTCGTCGACGATTCAAGGAGGCGGTCTATGGTTTGTTGTTGTTGGGTGACTGGCTTGGAGGGCCGAAATAGCTTCAGATTGCAGGAGCACAAGGTAGTGCAGTTTCTGCAGTCATGGGTTACTCCTCAGAGGTTTGAAGTTTAGACAGGGAGCCATAGATTGAATGAATTCTAAAGCTTGAGATTCAAGCTGAGTTGAAGGAGGGGAGTGAGGAGGGGGAGCGGATGCTGTGTTTTCTGATCAGGGGGAGAAAGATACTGGCAGTATGGGGCTTTAAAGTTTATTGAAGATTAAATTCTGCAGAACATGTAAATATATAAAGTAAGAATTAACAGTAACAATTCCAAGTCCGAGGACTAGATTTAACTTAACAGGTACACCCGTAGTAAGTATGAGACCTTAGCCTATAGTGACATGGAAACTAAATCTGCAGAAACCTAAAGCTTAACTGGTACTAGAATTAAGGCCGAGTGCAAATGTGTAGTAATTATATAACACTAGGATATAACAGGCAGGACACAAAGAGTAACTAATAAGTGAGAGACCACATAACACATAATGGACCCGACCAAGAGGCCGTAAAGACCTAATGAATAAGGAGAAGGGGGGGTGACTACAAGTAGGGCTTACTAGCACCTAGACTGGGCAAAGTATTAGCTGCGGACAGCGGGACACTTGGGGACCGGCGCTGCACCCCCACCGCAGGCCAGCGGCCGGCCCCCCCCCCCCCGAAGGGCGAGTGCCAGCTGGCCGCGTGAGGCACTCAAAGTGGCAGAGCAACAACGTCCCGTCTGACGTAGGATGTGAAAGCACTACTCTTCCACCTGCCGACTGCCATTATTTCTGATGTGGCGAGCCCGTCCCGAGACAGCTGGGTGCAGGCCCTGCCGATACGGAAGGAATGCGGCGCGTAGTCATCTGGAGGCAAGCCTAGCGCCGAGAGGGCAGTGCGTAGGATCCTGGAGAAATCTCGCCTGGTGACAAGAGCGCCTGCGGCGTGTTTGAATATGGGCCCCGGGCCCACGCCCCTGTAATTAAAGTATTTAGACAGAGCACGGACCGGGCAGTACTTGCTGGAAGGGTTCGCTCTCAGGGGGAGGGTGGGCGTGCGACCTGCACTGTGCTTGTAGGTGTTGAAGACGATATCTATTCAGATTCAGATTCAGATGTTTATTCAGGTAAGGTATATACATACAAGTGATGTTACATTAATGGATTGATATATAGATAGAGCTAGTACATACAATGCCTAAAGCCACTATTACGCAATGCGTTTCGGGCAAGAAAAACATTAATATCTAGAACTTAATACTAATTGAGCATAAAGAATAAAAAGTGTTGAGAACAAATACAAATAAAGATAAAAAAAAGGGGGAACATGACTGAAAAAGCAGCACAAATACAATAGGTTGACAAACAGTGTTGATTAAAAAAAAAAAGAAAAGAAAATAACAGACATGGGTTGACAATAGAGGAGTGAGGTAGGTTACAGGGAATTTATTAGGTAGTGTTTAGTTTTTTTCTTAAACTGGTTGAGAGAGGTACAGTCTTTAACATGGTTGGGAAGGTCATTCCACATTCTGGGCCCCTTGATTTGCAGAGCATTTCTAGTTTGATTAAGACGTACTCTAGGAATATCAAAACTGTATTTATTTCTGGTGTGGTGCTCATGGGTTCTGTTACAACCTTCTATGAAGCTTTTAAGATCAGGATTGGCATTATAGTTTAGCGTTTTATATATGTATAATACACATGAGAGAATGTGCAGTGACTTAATATCTAACATATTCAGAGATTTGAGTAGGGGTACCGAGTGATGTCTGGGGCCAGAGTTGGATATTGTTCTAATAGCAGCTTTGTGTTGGGTAATTAGAGGACGCAAGTGATTTTGGGTAGTAGAACCCCAAGCACAAATACCATAGTTGAGATAAGGATAGATAAGGGAGTAATAGAGAGTCACCAGGGCAGGGCGTGGTACATAATATCTGATCTTAGAAAGAATGCCCACAGTTTTTGAAACTTTTTTTGATATATTTAGAATGTGTCCCTGGAAATTCAGCTTGTGGTCAATGAGAATGCCAAGGAATTTGCCATCTAATTTGTTACAAATTTGGGTATTGTTTATTTTGAGATTTATATGACTAGAGGATTTATTGCCAAACAGAATATATTCCTGCCGTCGTAAGTGATACCTGCTCAAGGTTGAGCGTGTGTCGTCCATGCTCCACGTAGACCGCCTCACCCGGGCGTAGGCAGGCGTGGAAAGCCAGGGAGAAGAGCGCCCTGTAGCAAGACTTCTCATAGGCAGAGTTACATACGCCTCCCAGTGCCCGCAGCAGGCGATGCAGGAGGCTCCTCGTCACAGGGAGACGCCGTGCAGGGGCCCGCTGTGCGGAGTTACGTGCCCCTTTGAGGAGTTGGGTGACCAGGAACTGCCGAGTTGGGTCCCTCCTACCGTGTAGCTTGCAGACGAAGGCGATGGCCGCTAGATAGGCGTGCAGAGAGCGGTAAGCCAGGCCCCGCGAGAGCAGAGATTGCAGGAAGTTCACCAGAGTCGAAGGTGCAGCATCAAAGGGGCATTCTCCTCGCCGCCCTGCCGAGACGTAGGCGGCGTACTCCACCCACTTAGCCCTGTAAGTACGCCTCGTCGCTGGCTGCAGGGAGTTGAATAGGGTCCTCACAGTTGCAGGGCAGGAGGTGCGCGGGAACTGTTGTCGGCGTCTCGGCGAGGCCTGCTTCTCGCAGGAACAAGGGCGGCAGCGTCTGTAAGCGGGAAAGAGCATCACAAACCCCGTTTAATTTTCCTGGGAGGTGGGAGGGTAGGAGTGTAATGTTATGGATGAGTAAGAGCACTGCCAAGGGCCTGACAATTTGCATTAGTAGGGGGCACCTAGCAGAGAGTGTGTTGAGCACGTTTACCACTGCACTGTTGTCCGATTTGCACACCAGCCTCTTATTGGCCAATACCGGGGCGAAAAGTGCTATACCCATGAAGAAAGGGTAGAGCTCGAGCAAAGCAATGTTGAGCCGACCCCAGACCTGCGGCCACGTTCCCCTGAACCAGGCTGCCCCTAGCGTTAGGCCATACCTCTTGGAAGAAGCATCTGCACACATTGAAAGTGATGGAGCGTTTCCCCATCCGCCATCTGGGGGAAAGACTGTTACTCCATTGAAGTCAGTGAGGAAGGAGCGCCAGGCGGCGAGATCGAGCTTAGCCTCAGCGTCCAAGTGGCATAGGCGCGAGGGGCGCTGTGGGCCTCGCGTAAGCAGGTGCAGACGACGCAAGAAGGCCCGGCCGCCCGGGATTACCGCGGTGGCGAATTGCAACTTCCCAATGATCGCCTGCAGGTCCCGGAGGGGGATGCGCTCCAGACTCAGCGCGACTTCCACTGCTGCCGTGTACTTCGTTCTCTTGTCCTCTGGTAGTCTTGTTTCCATCCTGTGAGCGTCAATCTCCAGCCCCAGGAACGTGAGGCAGGAGCACGGGCCCTCTGTTTTGTGAGGTGCCAAGGGGACCCCCAATCGCTCGCAGAGGGCAGTGAACACCCTCAGGCTTCGCTGGCACTCGTCGAAAGTGAAACTGACGAAGAGGAAGTCGTCCAATACCTTCACAACGTCGCGCACCCCAAACTTCTACGCGAGGATCCATTGCAGGGCACTGGAGAAGGTCTCGAAGATCCGGCAGGAGGGGGCGGCTCCCATGCTGAGCATCTTCTCGTAGTAGTACTTGCCCCCATAAGAAAACCCCAGGAGATGGTAGTCGCTCGGGTGTACTGGGACGATCCTGAAAGCTTCTGCGATGTCGCACTTTGCCAGGTGAGCCCCCGGGGACCGGCTGACAACCATTGTCACCGCATCATGGATAGACTGGTAGGTGACGGACGTCGATTCCCGGGGGATGTTGGCGTTCACACTGTCAGGGGAGTAAGGGTAGCTAAGGTTGTGCAGGAGGCGGTACTTGCCCGGCGTAGACTTCTCCCTCAGTGCTATGGGCAAACACTTGAAATTCTTGAAAGGGGGGGGCTTCGAAGGGGCCCGCGATGCGTCCTAGACTCAACTCCTTGTCGAGCATGGGCCCGACGATGTGCGGGAGGTCCGTCGTAGCCTGAGGGTTGCGTGAAGTGAGGGGGGTTCGCACTCCTTCAAAGCCAAGTAGGAACCCCCCTCTGAAGCCCCCCACGACGTAGTCTCGCAGGGGGTATCCCACCAGCAAAGCATCAAGGGCGTCGGCGTCCACCGGCGTTGTTACTGCCGGCGTTCTTCTTAGCCTTGTCCTGTGGTTGTCTTCGTGGGCGCTGGTCATGGGTGGGTCCGTCGCGTATGTGAGCTGGGGGGCACGTGGTGTAGGCCGGGTGCCTCCTTCGGCAGCGCGGGCAGTAGTGCAGGAAGGAACATGAAGTAAAACTGCAGCCGGGTCCTCTCGAGTGGTAGGCAAAGCAGTAGCCCGGGGGGAGCCCTGCAACCCGGGCGCTAGAGAGGGTAAGGGCTGCCGGCCGACCTGCCTCCTGTCTGCCTGTCTGAACAGCGACGTGTGCGACGCGCTGTACCGAGCGGAATTCCAGGTCCAGCCTGTAATCAAGCCAAGAACAGTCCGACCTCTCCTTGTCCCATCTGAAGGCCTTGTCGTACCACATCCAGTCATTTTTAAGGGTCACCTTCATGGTCTTGACGTAGCGGCTTTGCGAGGGCAGCGGCGAGGGCAGGCGGAGTGAGGGCAGAGCCCCTCTGTGCCCCCGTATTTATACGGCCCCAGACTGCCCGCGCAACGCCGCGGGACGCGCTGCGCAAATGTTTCTTTCTACCCCATCAGAAACATCCCCGCTTGCGAAGCAGTGGCCATTTACCAACATCGGTGAGGATTGCAGCGTTGCCAGTGTTCCATTCAGATCTCTAGGAGTTATGGATGAAGAGCGAGAGGCACCCCTACCTTGCTTGTTGCTATGTTTGGGCATGTTTTCGGCGATAGATTCTTGGTAGTGTTTCTACAGGTAGATGCTTGGAAAATTAAAGTGGGGATAGGTGTATAGTGAATGCTTGGCAGACGGGGCGTCGATAGGCAGGCGAAAATTGATTAATTTTGGTTGATTACTTTTGAGGTTCGCTGTGAGTTATGGCATATTAAGTCTCCATGCACTTAACTCGTGCTGGGCAGCAGTTAGGCCATGCAATGTTGAGTGGAGACGAAATTACCACGAATTTTCTGCAGCAGTGCCGGTGCCGGTGCCACCCGCCAGATATCGGTAATATTTATATCATGGTAATATTTCTTAGCTATCTGCAGGCTTAGCACTTTGGGGGTTCCAGCGGAGCACCCCCAAAGATACCGCAAATGCTTAGCAAGCTAGAACAAGTGCCCCCTGAGCCTGTCTGTGCGTCGTTCCTTTGAAAAGAAAACAGAGGATACAGAGGATCCAGGGAGGAGGGTGGGCGTTTTGTAAGTGAGCAGCTGCTTGCTTGTCGAGACAGGAGCCACCCAGTCTGCAGGCAGAGCTTATATTTATTTATTTATTTATTTATTTATGTATATACAAGAAGGTACATTGGGATTGTGAGGATACATAATATGGTAATTACAGTCTTGTAAAGCCACTAGTACGCGCAGCGTTTCGGGCAGGTCCTTAATCTAAGAAAATTTTAAGTAGGTAAATACTTGCAAAATTTATAAAAAATGATAAGTTACAAGGCAAGAAAAAAAGATGAGAGAAAATTGTAGGTATATTAAAGCACATAGATAGCTCAGATTGATTGCAATGACAGCTTGAATGGTAGTTGACAAAAATTGGTAGTCACAATACAGCATATGGCTAGCACATAAAATAAGACAGCAATGAACACAATGATAAGGTTGTTTGGGTTAAGTACATAAAAATTGGGAGATTGGGTAACACTATATACAGAGTAAATTTAAAGCTCAGTGTAGGAAACTAAGAAGATGAAATTTTGTATTTTTTGGTTTTGCTTTTAAATAAGGCAAAAGTTTGACAGTTTTTCAATTCACTAGGGAGTGAGTTCCATAGACTAGGTCTCTTAATTTGCATAGAGTGTTTACACAGATTAAGTTTGACCCTGGGGATATCAAAGAGATATTTATTTCTGGTGTGGTGATAATGGGTCCTATTACATCTGTCCAGGGAGAGTTTCAGAGCATGGTTTGCATTTAAGAACAGGGTTTTGTAAATGTAGTTGACACAAGAGAATGTGTGTAGGGAGTTAATATTTAGCAAGTTTAGGGATTTAAACAAGGGAGCTGAGTGTTGTCTGAAAGCAGAGTTAGTTATTATTCTGATAGCAGATTTTTGCTGTGTGATGATGGGCTTAAGATGGCTTGCAGTGGTAGACCCCCATGCACAGATACCATAATTAAGATAGGGATAGATTAGTGCATAATATAGTGAGAGGAGAGCAGAGTTAGGAACATAATATCTTATTTTGGAGAGTATACCAACTGTCTTAGAGACTTTCTTAGTTATGTGTTGAATGTGGGTGCTGAAGTTGAGTCTCTTGTCTAGGAATAGGACAAAAAACTTGCCATCATTTGTATTACTAATGGTAATGTTGTCTATCTGTAGCTGAATTGCATTTGCTGATTTGCTTCCAAATAGGATGTAGTAAGTCTTTTTTATGTTTAATGTTAGTTTGTTAGTTGACATCCATAAGTGGACTTTTTTCATTCATTATTCACAACATTATTTAGTGTATGTGGGTTGGGGTCTGAATAGATAAGGGTAGTATCGTCAGCAAACAATATAGGTTTAAGAATATTAGAGACATTAGGCAGATCGTTTATATATATAAGAAATAGAAGAGGTCCTAAGATACTGCCCTGTGGCACTCCAACGGTAATTGTTAGAGTGGAAGAAGTTGTATCATTGATGGTTACATATTGGTGTCTGTCACTAAGATAGGATCGGATGTAGTCAAGGGCAAGGCCTCGGATTCCATAATGCTGGAGTTTAAGTAAGAGGTAGTTGTGAATAACAGTATCAAAGGCTTTTCTTAGGTCAATGAAGAGTCCAATCGGAAACTCATTTTTGTTAAGGGCTGAGTAGATTACGTCAAGGAGACTAATGATTGCATCATTGGTGCTCTTTTGGGACCGGAAGCCAAACTGGCAGGGGCTGAGTATGTCGAATTTTACGAGGTTGGAATAGAGCTGTTTGTAAATAATTTTTTCTAATTTTTTGATAGAATGGGTATGTTTGATATTGGTCAATAATTGTTTATGTCCGCCGGATTGCCTCCTTTATGGAGTGGCATTACTCTTGCTTTTTTGAGGATATCAGGGAAGGCGTGACACTCTATAGATTTGTTGAACAGTAGTGCTATGGGTGGGCAAGGGCATGGGAGGCTCTCTTGTATACAATGGACGGAATTTCACTGGTGTTCCCTGCCTTGGTTTTTAGAGAGTGTATGATGGACACAACATCTGCCAGGCTGATTGGTGAAAGGAGAAGAGTTTGGATAGCTGCCTGAGAGATATGTGTTAATATGTGTCTGAGTCTGTGGGATTTTACTGGCAAGATTAGCACCAACCGATGAAAAGAAACTATTAAATTCATTTGCCATTTCTAAATCAGTTGACGGTATATCCCCATCCTTGTAGTTTTATTTGGTTATGTGAGTGTTGTTTAGTTCGTAGGATACTAGAGATTGTTTTCCAAGTACTTTTCATGTTGCATTTTGCTTCATTGAACCTATTCACATAATATGTAAGTTTTGCCTTTCTTATGATACTGGTAAGCATTGATGAGTACCTTTTAGCTACTTCCTTTGAAACTAGGCCAATCCTAAGTTTCTTTTCATATTCATGTTTCTTGTTGATTGAGTTGAGAATGCCACTTGTGAGCCATGGATTGTTTAATCTTTTGTCAGTTACTTGCTTGGTAAGAAGGGGACAATGAAGGTTGTGGAGGTTTAGAGTTTTGGAGAGGAAGAGGTTAGCTAATGAATTTATATCCTGGGTATTATTGAATTCAGAATCCCAGTTAATATTGTGAAGTGCATCTGTAAGATTGCCTAAAGCTGATTCACTGTGTAGCCTAAATGAAAGTTTCTTGCTTTTTGGTGGTGTTATGTCCATGTTCGCTATGAGAAAGGTAGGATAGTGGTCAGTTGTTCTGTCGTAGATTATACCAGATACAAGGGGAGCTGTTATGTTTGTCCATATGTGATCCAACGTAGTGGCAGATGTTTGAGTGACTCGGGTAGGTTTGGTGATTGTGGGGATTAGCATACAGGAGTTCATGCCGTTAAGGAAATAGTCAACTTGAGGGTTGTTTTGAAGACCCAGGTCAATATTGAAATCACCTCCCAGAATGATGTGATTTTTATTGAGATTGTTATTTATGATAAGATTCTTTACGTTATCTGAGAATGAAGCTATGTTGGTATTAGGAAATCAATTTATTTATTTATTTATTTATTTATGCATATACAAGAAGGTACATTGGGAATGTGAGGATACATAATATGGTAATTACAGTCTTGTAAAGCCACTAGTACGCGCAGCGTTTCGGTTGGTATAGATAGATGTGCTGGTTCATGCTGTTAAGGAAATATATAACATCGGCTCAGGACGCCCCTGACGGGTCGCTCTGAGTCGTTGTCGATAGGAACTGGTGTAGGATCCATGCTGGGGGCACAGTTGAGCAGGCTAAACTTCTGTGTTTACGTTTTGTAAGTGAGCAGCTGCTTGCTTGTCGGGACAGGGACCACCCAGTCTGCAGGCAGAGCTTATATAACCTCAGCTCGTTGCTCGCGCAGCTTGGGCGGTTAAACTGAGCTTCCAGACATACGTTTTCTTTTCCTCAGAAAACCCACCGCTTTTTTTGGGAAAGCCGTGTTTTTTTTTCTGAGGTTGGAAGAAAACGCACTCAGATTGGGGACTTGTTTATTTTATAATAAATTAATAATAAATAATAAATTAATAATAAATAATAAATTAATAATAAATAATAAATTAATAATAAATAATAAATTAATAATAAATAATAAATTAATAATAAATAATAAATTAATAATAAATAATAAATTAATAATAAATTAATAATAAATATTAAATAATAAATTAATAATAAATAAATTAATAATACATTAATAATAAATAATAAATTAATAATAAATAATAAATTAATAATAAATTAATAATAAATAATAAATTAATAATAAATTAATAATAAATAATAAATTAAAATAAATAATAAATAAATTATTATTATTATATAATATAATAATAATAACAAATAGTATAATGATAAGTAATTATTTTTAATGAATCAAATAGCTAATTAGGGTGAATGATAAATAGTGACTAATGCATAACAATAAAGTATTAGAGAATAATTATAATGAATAATCATTATAATGATAAAGTATTAAATCAATTACAATTAATAGTTACATCTATAGTTAGTAATTGAAAGTTGCATTATTTGAATTTATACTAATTACAATTCATGGTAATATTTCTTAGCTATCTGCAGGCTTAGCACTTTGGGGGTTCCGGCGGAGCACCCCCCATCCCGTGAGGGCCAGCAGCACGGAACCCCCAACCCCGAAGGGCGAGCGGCGGCTGGCCGCTGCAACTAGGAATGTGACTACTCGCACTGTGGCTGTAACCGTGCTAGCTGTGACAGGTTTCCCCGACTGAAAAAGTTACCAAACCGGGTCTACTAGACAGATGCTACAAGTGAAACAGCGTCCTTGCAGAGGCCAACGGAGCGCCATCGCGACGTACCATGAGCACAGAGAGGCAAGAGCCCACCAACTTGACCTTGCGAGGCGAGTGTTCTTCGCCAACCTTTAACTAGGAATATGGCCACTCGTTTCTGTAACAGCAACCGTGCCCGCATCCCAGGAGAGGGCATTAAAAACAGCCGGGTTACTCCTGACTGACAAAGGTACCAGACCCATTCTACTAGGCAGTTAAACAGTTAAACTGTTTACAGTTAGAAGTTAAACTAGCCGTTCTACTAGGCAGCTAACATGCTGCAAGTTAAACAGCGTCCTTGGTGAGGCCAACGGAGCATCATCGCGACGATCCAGAGCGTAGAGGGCAAGGTGTACCCCCCATGCAATGTCCTTGTGAGGTGGTCGTACAGCAACAATACAATACAATTTTATTTAGGTAAGGTACATACATACAATAAATATTTAAAAGGATTGGTTGACTTATAGGTAGAGCTAGTACATACAATGCCTAAAGCCACTATTACGCAAAGCGTTTCGGGCATGATAAACTTAAATGACAAGCTTAATACTAATTGAGCATAATGAGTAGAATGAAAACAAGAAATGAAAACATAGATGAAAAAGCAGCACAAATACAATTATGTCGACAAACAGCGCTCTTTAAAGAAAAACATACATGGGTTGACAACAGAGGGGTAAGGTAGGTTACAGGGAATTTATTAGGTATAGCTTCGTTTTTAACTTAAACTGGTTGAGAGAGGTACAGTCTTTAACATGGTTGGGAAGGTCATTCCACATTCTGGGCCCCTTGATTTGTAGAGCATTTCTAGTTTGATTAAGTCGTACTCTAGGAATATCAAAACTGTATTTATTTCTGGTGTGGTGCTCATGGGTTCTGTTACAACCTTCTATGAAGCTTTAGAGATCAGGATTGGCATTATAGTTTAGCGTTTTATATATGTATAATACACATGAGAGAATGTGCAGTGACTTAATGTCTAACATATTCAGAGATTTGAGTAGGGGTACCGAGTGATGTCTGGGGTCAGAATTGGATATTGTCCTAATAGCAGCTTTGTGTTGAGTAAGCAGGGAGTTGAACAGGGATTGTACACCCAAGTAGGGGCGCTGTGCACGATGTCGTAAGACTGGTCATCGCTGGAGCCCGCCCTCACAGGGACCAATCCTGTAAGGCTGGCCTCAGGGCGGGTGTGGGAAGTGGGAAGCCGCCTACACCGAGGCCGACTCCCCAGGGTCGACCCCGTGTCCGTCATTGTCGCTGCGGCCCGCCCCACAGCGGTGAGGGTGTCGACTTCATGGGTGCAGTAGTCTGCCCTCAGGCTCCATCCCTTTTCCTCGTTCATCTATGGTGTACCTTGTGCGCCTTCCATAGTCGGTTCTGGAAGTATTAAAGCAGTAAGGGTGTGCTGAAGCGGGCATGCAGTAGGAACGTGACGGGCAAGGAACCTACCCCTTAAGGGTACTGCTGGAATTAGTTTGTAAGAGGGGGGGGGGGGGGACATTTTCGGAAGCGAACTGGGCAAGTGTCATTAATGGATAAAGTCAGGAAGATACCCCGAGGAAAACTCTGAAAAGGAACACTGACACAGAGGATAGGAGTCTCTAGAGCAAACTCACAGGGGAAAGGAAGAGAATAACATCTTCCAGGAAACTAGACTGTAGCGAAGGTAACTATCAAACCGACAGAACTTTAGCGGGAAAAACCCAGACATGTGAAGAAAAGGGGGGGGGGGGGGGTGACGGGTAACCAGTTACCGTATCTGAGGCAAAGGCAGAAGATGATCCAGGGGGGGGGGGGGTAATCTAGCAAGTAATAACTCATTTCAAATATAATCAAATATAATAATATAAAACAATAGAACAGCCCAACATAATCAATATTTATATGACCAATATATATATAATATCAAATTCATATATAAATAAAACAATAAACCAAATATAAGAAACAGGTCTTAAGGCGTTACTGCAACATGCTTGCGTCCAGAGCGACACGAACACAACAAGTTATAAGGATGGTAACCGAGTCCGTTACAGTGATCTCCATCGTATGTTGGCCTCCGGATGCATGCTAGAGCTGAATAGTTAGCCTAAGAAACTGCCTTAAGAGGCGCCGATGAGTTCAGTCTTGGAGTGTCAATGACCATTCTGAGAGCAGCAGTACCCCAAGAACTTCAACAAGATCTGGTGATATGAGGCAAGGTGAAATGGTCACCAGTAAGGATAGGGATCCGTATATGTAAAATAATTATGTAATTAATATAATAATATAGTAAAATTAACAGATAATGTCGAAAGTGCCACGTAGAAGTGGTCGAAAATAGTAAACTAACTCCCAGACCCATAATAAATTAATGCTGAACGAGAAGGGAATAATAAAATAAATAGCAATACTCTAAATTAGTATAGGAAATAATTAATATAGATATATATAGCACAAATAACTTGGGCCCCGGGCTGCTGCATCCAGGCGCGGCTGCGTTGTTGACCCCGTGACGCCGCCGCCAGAGTCCTCAGTCTTCCTTGAATACTCCCCCCCCCCATACTAGGAGCTGGGGCTGAGAACCCGTTACTGGACGAGCCCTTCGTAGAGGCAGGCACGATGAGCGGCGGTGAGCAGGCCAAAACGGTTTTAGAATACATTAAGAGAAAACGTAACAAAGATAACGACAATGGGCCACAGATTAGGGTTTTTAAAATAGACAAATTTAATACATGAAATACGCAATAATCCAGTACTATGAACTCACAAAGTTATTACCAAATAATGCAAAACTTGGGAGCTGGGAAGCCAATGCCGTATAATAGTTCAACTCTATATAAAAATAAAATAAAATACTGGACTGTAACCGTGATATAAATTTACAACAATTTAGTACATAATAAATAACGACAATAAGCCACAGGGAAAAAGTGCGGATACTAAGTAGAAAGTTGAACTGAAACAGTCTAAGTGCAAAGATAGGACTGGATAATAACTGGAGAGCAGGATTACTATTTATAAGCAATAAATAGTACATTACAAATATAACGTGAAGGTTCCACTAAGAAGAGTGTAAAAGAGAGACATAAGCACTAGAAGGATAAGCGCAAATACTCCTTCCAAAATACTAGGTCGCACGACCATTAGCCCGCTAACAGGGTAGGGTGGGCCCGCCCAGCTAAGGGCTCCACAGGGGTCCCGGCTAAGGGCGTAACGGACTGGCCCAGCTAAGGGGCCTAGGTCAGGGCCGTCCGAGGGCATGACTGACGTGCCCAGGTAAGGCCCGGGACTACAGATGCCTTGACTAAGGAAAAGGCAGGACTGCAAAAAGTGCCCCACAAAAGGGGGGTAAGGCAGTAAAGAAAATGAAAGTAATAATATAATATGAGAAGTAACGCCGCCAGCATAGCGCTCATTACCCTAAAGGCCAAAGACCGTTATGCTAAATAAGCATAAACAATAACAGAGCCGTAATCCAAAGAAAACGATAACAAGTAAAGCAGAGGAAGGGTAGAAGTAAGGCAACTAAAACCCGAACCTACTAATAAAGAACTTAAATTAGTAATAGTATGATACAGTAGAAACAACATTCATGGCGTTAGGCGAGGCCAGAAGCCAAAAGGGGAATTGACATGAGATCATTAACACTAAAAGTGACTATAACTAACATCAATAGCAAATAGTAACAAGTGGAGAATAACCCGGCCAACTCCACCGATGAAACCGAAGACCATACGCCAAGTAGGCTTAGGAACAATAATATAGTAGCAGAAAAACCCAGAATAAACTCAATAATTACAAATAATAGCAGAGGGGGGGGGGAGAGAGGTAACCATAAACCTGAACTGTATAGAACAAAACTTAAATAAATATAGATAATGTAATAAATAATATATTGCCACCAGTCAACATGAAAAGCAGCTAGGAGTCGTCTGGGGTTCGTCCTGACGCCAACTGGAGATCATCTTGTAATCATCCTGGAACAGGAAGGCACCAACAAGGAGGCATCGTGCAGACATCCAGAAGTCGTCTTGTAGACAACACTAAGTCACCTTGCAGGTGATCGCAGACATTCACTACTACAGGAAGACCTGGACAAACTGGAGGAAAGGTCTAGAAAAGGCTGCTAAAGTTCAACTCAGGAAAGTGTAGGGTAAAGAAAATAGGCGAAGGCTGCAATTCACAAGGCAAGACAAGAAATATGAGTTAGAATTAACTATATGAATATAGTAAATAACATCAACGGCGCACAAGGAGAACCGCAGCAGAAGTAGTGTGTCCAACTGTAAGCAACTGTGCTCAAAGTAAGACTGGATTAAACTGTCTATTAAGAATAGCCGAAATTAAACAAGAAAAAGTGTAATAAACCAATACTATTATATTGCAAAGTTAATACAGCACAAAGCTTAGGCTGGGAAGGCCAAAGCCGCAAGATAATTGTGCTCGTAATAAAGAAAACTGGCGTTAACGGTAATAATATGACTGGCGTTAACGGTAATAATATGACTGGCGTTAACGGTAATAATATGACTGGCGTTAACGGTAATAATATGACTGGCGTTAACGGTAATAATATGACTGGCGTTAACCGTAATAATATGACTGGCGTTAACCGTAATAATATGACTGGCGTTAACCGTAATAATATGACTGGCGTTAACGGTAATAATATGACTGGCGTTAACCGTAATAATATGACTGGCGTTAACGGTAATAATATGACTGGCGTTAACGGTAATAATATGACTGGCGTTAACGGTAATAATATGACTGGCGTTAACGGTAATAATATGACTGGCGTTAACCGTAATAATATGACTGGCGTTAACCGTAATAATATGACTGGCGTTAACCGTAATAATATGACTGGCGTTAACGGTAATAATATGACTGGCGTTAACGGTATTAATATGACTGGCGTTAACGGTATTAATATGACTGGCGTTAACCGAAATAATATGACTGGCGTTAACCGTAATAATATGACTGGCGTTACCGGTATTAATATGACTGGCGTTAACCGTAATAATATGACTGGCGTTAACCGTAATAATATGACTGGCGTTAACCGTAATAATATGACTGGCGTTACCGGTATTAATATGACTGGCGTTAACCGTAATAATATGACTGGCGTTAACCGTAATAATATGACTGGCGTTAACCGTAATAATATGACTGGCGTTAACGGTAATAATATGACTGGCGTTAACCGTAATAATATGACTGGCGTTAACCGTAATAATATGACTGGCGTTAACCGTAATAATATGACTGGCGTTAACCGTAATAATATGACTGGCGTTAACCGTAATAATATGACTGGCGTTAACCGTAATAATATGACTGGCGTTAACCGTAATAATATGACTGGCGTTAACCGTAATAATATGACTGGCGTTAACCGTAATAATATGACTAGCGTTAACCGTAATAATATGACTGGCGTTAACCGTAATAATATGACTGGCGTTAACCGTAATAATATGACTGGCGTTAACCGTAATAATATGACTGGCGTTAACCGTAATAATATGACTGGCGTTAACCGTAATAATATGACTGGCGTTAACCGTAATAATATGACTGGCGTTAACCGTAATAATATGACTGGCGTTAACCGTAATAATATGACTGGCGTTAACCGTAATAATATGACTGGCGTTAACCGTAATAATATGACTGGCGTTAACCGTAATAATATGACTGGCGTTAACCGTAATAATATGACTGGCGTTAACCGTAATAATATGACTGGCGTTAACCGTAATAATATGACTGGCGTTAACCGTAATAATATGAGCAGTATTAATAATACCAGATAAAAACAAAATCCAGGGACTGACATTAATTGATAAATCCAAGACGTGAAACGTTAAATTGTTAAATAATAAATTTAAAACCATCACCGAACAGGGGCGAACTGGAAATGACAAGAGTAAGGTCAAGCACAACATAGAAATCAATGAATAAATACATGAATAAGTAAACGTCCCACACTGGGAGGAGGAAGTAAGCAGGTAAACCCTAACATTAACATTAAACCAACATTAACGTGGCATGTATAACAATCACCAGTGGTCAAAAAGGGGGCAAAATAAGGAACTTAACATGAACAACCGTTGCCAAATGTACACTGCAAAATCCTGCCCCAGAACATCAGCAGCCGGAACACCGCAGCTGGATCACCTGCAGCTGGAACACCTGCAGTTGGACGTCACAACTGGAGCATCAATATCTGCTGAAGATAAATAAATAGTGGCAACTGGGCACCAGGGAAACCTTCAGTGATAAGTAGAAGTCTCACTTCAAGTCAATTAGGGACCATTAGAACCTGGGAACTAACGTTAAGGGGAACGCCGGGAACGAACTAAAGCTAAAGCTGAAGCTTTTCCCTGCCAAAAGGGCTAGGATGTCAGCAGCTGGAAACAACAAAACAGCAACAGCTGTAACGCCGACGGCTGGGACAGTGACAGCTATAACAACAGCAGCTGGCACCTCAGCAGCTGCCGAAGATACGAAATTAGCAGCAGTGGGCCAAGGGGAAACTGCAGTAGTAAGGAAAGTGCGACTGCAAAACAAATTATGCTCATAATAATGCTAGAATATAACTCGCTAGAGAAAACGGGATTAATACATGAAGCTGAAAATAATATACAATCAAATACAATAAACTGAAAAGGAATGGATAATATGCACAACGTCAGCTGTGACGCTTCAGCTGGAACCCCGTCCCCTGGAACTTCGGGGGCTGGAACGTGAGCATCTGGAACCTCGAGAGCTGAAACGCCGTAGCATGGACATGAACAGATGGGACAGCATCAACTGGAACATCAGGAACAACTTCAGCCGGAGCATGGGAGCTGGTCCAACAACCGCTGAAACGTCGGCGGCTGGACCGTGTTCCACCTGAACAGCAGCACGCTGGAACAGCAACAGCTGTACCCACAGCAGCTAGAACACCGACTTCCGGGAACGTCAGCAGCTGGAACACCAACAGCCGCAGCGGCTGGACACCAAAACTGAGCAACAACGTAGTAAGAGAGCGGCGGCTCGGACACTAGGGCAGACAGCTGGACTGGCTGCAACAGCCCCAACCGAGCATCAGCCGCTAGAACACAGGAGACAGGGACATCTGAATAACATCGTCGGCTTAACTCATCACAGGAAGAACGTCGGCTTAACTCGTCACAGGAAGAACGTCGGCTTAATTCATCACAGGAAGAACGTCGGCTGGACATCAACCCCTGAACGAAGGCAGCTAAGACGGCAGCGGCTATGAGAACCTTCCGGGCTACACCGGGCAGACAACACGTCTGGATAAACCAGCGGCCTGGGAAGCCGCAGTACCTTCCGGGCTACACCGGGCAGACAACACGTCTGGATAAACCAGCGGCCTGGGAAGCCGCAGTTTCTTCCGCACACACCGGGAACTGGTGGCCCAGCCAAGGGCGTAGAAACTGAAGTTGGCCTAAGCAAGGGCATAGAACTGAAGGGGGCCCCAGCCTGGGGCATAATAAACCGAAATGGGCCCAGCCTGCTGGCCAAAACGGCAGTGGCCCCGTCATGGGGCATAAACAACTAAAGTGGCCCTATTCTAGGGCATAATAAACAGAAGTGGCCCCGTCCTGGGCATAAGAAACTGAAGTGGCCCCGTCCTGGGGCATAAGAAACTGAAGTGGCCCCATCCTGGGGCATAAGAAACTGAAGTGGTCCCGTCCTGAGGCATAAGAAACTGAAGTAGCCCCGTCCTGGGGCATAAGAAACTGAAGTGGCCCCGTCCTGGGGCATAAGAAACTGAAGTGGCCCCGTCCTGAGGCATAAGAAACTGAAGTGGTCCCGTCCTGAGGCATAAGAAACTGAAGTGGCCCCGATCTGGGGCATAAGAAACTGAAGTGGCCCCTTCCTGGGGCATAAGAAACTGAAGTGGCCCCATCCTGGGGCATAAGAAACTGAAGTGGCCCCTTCCTGGGGCATAAGAAACTGAAGTGGCCCCATCCTGGGGCATAAGAAACTGAAGTGGCCCCTTCCTGGGGCATAAGAAACTGAAGTGGCCCCATCCTGGGGCATAAGAAACTGAAGTGGCCCTGTCCTGGGGCATAAGAAACTGAAGTGGCCCCGTCCTGGGGCATAAGAAACTGAAGTGGCCCCTTCCTGGGGCATAAGAAACTGAAGTGGCCCCTTCCTGGGGCATAAGAAACTGAAGTGGCCCCGATCTGGGGCATAAGAAACTGAAGTGGCCCCGATCTGGGGCATAAGAAACTAAAGTGGCCCCGATCTGGGGCATAAGAAACTGAAGTGGCCCCGATCTGGGGCATAAGAAACTGAAGTGGCCCCGATCTGGGGCATAAGAAACTGAAGTGGCCCCGATCTGGGGCATAAGAAACTGAAGTGGCCCCGATCTGGGGCATAAGAAACTGAAGTGGCCCCGATCTGGGGCATAAGAAACTGAAGTGGCCCCGATCTGGGGCATAAGAAACTGAAGTGGCCCCTTCCTGGGGCATAAGAAACTGAAGTGGCCCCTGTGGGATATTTGGGGCTTGAATCTGATTATTTAAATATTAATGTAGTAAATTAAATTACGAAGGACCACCCGCTTTTATAGTAAAGAGGGAAACTGAGAATTTCTGATCATTAGATAATTTCTAGATGAACCAGTAACTATGGATAAAATACTAGAGAATATGATCATAGAAATAATTAATGGGCTGTATAATTAAATAAATCAAACCCTCAAACACCTACATTGGGGGGTTATTACTGGAGGTAAGTACGTCCAGGAACTAGTGTGGTTCGTTCACTAATTCAAATAATAATAATCTAATCCTATGAATTATAGTGAAACTAATGTCATTACCATACATGGAAACATAGATTATAAGTATAGTAATGAGAGTCACAATAAAAACACATCAATCCTAAGAAATTCTGCATATAAGCAATTACAATAAATTCATGAAAGAATATAAAGAATCTTAGCTTAAAGACGATTTCTTTATGTAAGCCACGACGTTTCCTCTAATTCTCTGGACTCGGCTGGCTGACGAATGGGATGGATTAACATGGGAGAAGGCGGCAGGGAGAATTCTTCTCACGTGCTGCAAGACAAATATTTACAGTAGCAACTAACTACTGAATCTCTATATTCAAGAAATTGAGAGTTGCAGGTGACAAAATTTAATCACCTGTTATTAGATGTTATCGTGCGTCGTAACGGACAATCACCCAGCTACTACAAAACACTTTAAAAGATGCATCCAATAAAGGGAATATACTTAGCTGATAAGGGCACTGTATAAGTTTTAAGATTGCCGAAATCGCGTCCCCAGGCTCTGGCTAGGCCTATCCTGGATCGTGGCGCGCTTCACTGGCCGGTCACGTGTAGTCCAGAACCAAGTTAAGTAGGTTCCTTATATGACACCAGCACCAGTAGAAGATATTATCTGCAAGGTTATTCACACCTCACAGTGGCGACTTTCATCTGAGGATGGATAACGTCTACCCTAATGGCTGGGCAATGGCGTCTCCTTGTGAGTACGGTATGCGCAGGTCTGCCTCTGAGCGGCTCTCCACGTGTACTGCTAAACTTCCCCTACCCAAGCCGCGTCCCGCGTTCATAAAATAAATTATTTTCACGAACAATAATATTTCTCGCATTTACGCTTGAAATGTTGAAGACTGGACGGGTTTATTATTTAGAAGAGGGAAATATTATTATTAGCCAATTTGGAGATGGTAAACGTATAAGGGAGAGGAATTAATGTCTCCCCATGGCATTCACTGGTGACGTTAACTTTTATTACTAGATAATCGCTATGACTCTGACGCTCTATTCGGCTTTTAGTTGGAGGCTAAATCATCGGTAATTAGTTATCATACAGAATGCCTCAGTTATGGAGAATCGAATTTAATTCTCACATACATTGGATATAATGTGTTTATTGTAATGAAATCTGACGCAATACTGGCGTCAGGTGACGTGAGAATTCTAACCTACTGCACAGATGAAATTATTAGTACATGAGAATTCTACGTGTTGTTAATTTTACTTACTACAATAATTAATATAGTTAGTAATAAGTAATGAGAATACAACAGTGTTGTATTCGGTGTTGGAAATATCCAACAGCCCCGATCTGGGGCATAAGAAACTGAAGTGGCCCCGATCTGGGGCATAAGAAACTGAAGTGGCCCCGATCTGGGGCATAAGAAACTGAAGTGGCCCCGATCTGGGGCCTAAGAAACTGAAGTGGCCCCGTCCTGGGGCATAAGAAACTAAAGTGGCCCTGTCCTGGGGCATAAGAAACTGAAGTGGCCCTGTCCTGGGGCATAAAAAACTAAAGTGGCCCTGTCCTGGGGCATAAGAAACTGAAGTGGCCATGTCCTGGGGCATAAGAAACTGAAGTGGCCCTGTCCTGAGGCATAAGAAACTGAAGTGGCCCCAATCTGGGGCATAAGAAACTGAAGTGGCCCTGTCCTGGGGCATAAGAAACTGAAGTGGCCCTGTCCTGGGGCATAAGAAACTGAAGTGGCCACGTCCTGGGGCATAAGAAACTGAAGTGGCCCTGTCCTGGGGCATAAGAAACTGAAGTGGTCCCGTCCTGGGGCATAAGAAACTGAAGTGGCCCCGTCCTGGGGCATAAGAAACTGAAGTGGCCTCGTCCTTGGGCATAAGAAACTGAAGTGGCCCCGTCCTGGGGCATAAGAAAATGAAGTGGCCTCGTCCTGGGGCATAAGAAACTGAAGTGGCCTTGTCCTTGGGCATAAGAAACTGAAGTGGCTTCGTCCTGGGGCATAAGAAACTGAAGTGGCCCCGTCTTTTGGCATAAGAAACTGAAGTGGCCTCGTCCTTGGGCATAAGAAACTGAAGTGGCCTCGTCCTGGGGCATAAGAAACTGAAGTGGCCCCGTCCTGGGGCATAAGAAACTGAAGTGGCCTCGTCCTTGGGCATAAGAAACTGAAGTGGCCCCGTCCTGGGGCATAAGAAACTGAAGTGGCCCTGTCCTGGGGCATAAGAAACTGAAGTGGCCACGTCCTGGGGCATAAGAAACTAAAGTGGCCCTGTCCTGGGGCATAAGAAACTGAAGTGGCCCCGTCCTGGGGCATAAGAAACTGAAGTGACCCCGTCCTGGGGCATAAGAAACTGAAGTGGCCTCGTCCTTGGGCATAAGAAACTGAAGTGGCCCTGTCCTGGGGCATAAGAAACTGAAGTGGCCCCGTCCCGGGGCATAAGAAACTGAAGTGGCCCCGTCCTGGGGCATAAGAAACTGAAGTGGCCTCGTCCTGGGACATAAGAAACTGAAGTGGCCCAGCCAAGTCATCGAACTAAAGGGGGGCCCTAGCCTAGGGCATAATAAACTGAAAAGGCCCAAGCCTGCTGGGCATAAATGGCAGTGGCCCCGTCCTGGGGCATAAACAACAGGAGTGGCCCTAACCTGGGGCATTAAAGCTGAAATGTCCCCAACCTGGGCATAAGTAAGCTGAAGTGGGCTCGGCCTGGGCAGAACTGAAGCGTGGGGGGCATAAAATGGGAGTGGCCCCGCCCTGGGGCAAATATAAACTGAAGTGGCCCCGTCCTGGGCACATGAAACTGAAATGGCCCAGACGTGTGCATAAGCAGAAGGGTCTCGCCAGGGCATAAGAAACTGGAGTGCCCCCAGCCTGAGGCATAATCTGAAGAGGCCCCAACCTGGGCAAAAACTAGAGTGGCCCCGGCCAGGGGCATAAGAAGCAGAAGTGTCCCCAGCCTGGGCCACAGTAAACGAAGTGGCCCCCGCCTGGAGCATAAGAAACAGAGGTGGCCCCGTCCTGGGGCCTAAGGAACTGAAGTGGCCCCTGCCCAAAGAAGCGCCAAGAGGGCCCCGAGGGGGCGCCACGTGAGCGGCACTTCCAGACAGAGCGTCGCCAGCCCGCCGGCGGGAGAAAGCCCCAGTACACAGGTGTGCCTCCGTGGCGCGCGCCATGCGTGCCACAGAGTTCAAGGAGGGACCTTGCTGAGGCAACTTATTTGCTTATAAGCTGAGGCAACTTATTTTATTTGAGGAATACTCAGCTGATTCCTCTACATTTAGCATGGAACAAATTTGTGTCCAAGACCTCTTCCTGTTACACAGTTTGGCTGTGTGTAACCAAACTAGAAGTGCTCTACAAATCAAGGGATCCAGAATGTGGAATGACCTCCCGAATCATGTCAAAGGCTGTACCTCTCTCAACCAGTTTAAGAGTTAAACCAAGTACTGCCTAATTAACTCCATGTAACCTAACTTACCTCCTAAATGTCAACCCATGTATTGCTATTTTTTAAACAACGCTGTTCACCAACATGTGCAATTGCTGATTTATGCTATGTTAACCCCCATTTTGTATTTTTTATTCCTTCTTTCAACACAATTTATACCTAATCCCGATTACTATTAATTTTAGTCTGTGGTTTTTTTCCCCACACCTTGCCCGAAATGCTATGAGTATTAGTGGCTTTAGGTATTGTATGTACTAGCTCTGCCTATAAATTCAACATTATGTTTGTAAATCAACTGTATGTACTTTTCCTGAATAAAATGTATTTATTATTTATTTTTTAATCAGTAAGTATTAAAAGAAGGCACCAAGCTGGGAAGGCTATGTAGCACCATTGTGTGTAACAATAAACCAAATTTTTTTAAACAAATAATGCACCTGTATGGGAAAACAAATCCTGTCAGCTGTAAAAATATTGATGCAGTTATTTAAATGAGAAATATAATGAAAGAAATATTACTGGTTTTATTTATTTATTTATTTATTTATGCATATACAAGAATGTACATAAGGAATGTGAGGATACAAATATGGTAATTACAGTCTTGTAAAGCCACTAGTACGCGCAGCGTTTCGGGCAGGTCCTTAATCTAAGAAAATTTTAAGGAGGTAAATACTTGCAAAATTTATAGACAAAAAAATGATAACAGATTACATGAAATGAAAAAAAAAGATGAGAGAAAATTGTAGGTACAGTATATTAAATCACATAGGTAGCTAAGATTGATTGCAATGACAGCTTGAATGGTAGTTGACAACAAATTGGTAGGCACAATACAGCAGAAACAATATAAGATTGATTGCAATGACAGCTTGAATGGTAGTTGACAAAAATTGGTAGTCACAATACAGCATATGGCTAGCACATAAAAGAAGACAGCAATGAACACAATGATAAGGTTGTTTGATATTACATAAAAATTAGGAGATTGGGTAACACTAGGTACAGAGCAAATTTAAAGCTCAGTGTAGGAAACTAAGAAGATGAAGTTAGGTACTTTTTGGTTTTGCTTTTAAATAAGGCAAAAGTTTTACAGTTTTTCAATTCACTAGGGAGTGAGTTCCATAGACTAGGTCCCTTAATTTGCATAGAGTGTTTACACAGATTAAGTTTGACCCTGGGGATATCAAAGAGATATTTATTTCTGGTGTGGTGATAATGGGTCCTATTACATCTGTCCAGGGAGAGTTTCAGAGCATGGTTTGCATTTAAGAACAGGGTTTTGTAAATGTAGTTGACACAAGAGAATGTGTGGAGGGAGTTAATATTTAGAAAGTTTAGGGATTTAAACAAGGGAGCTGAGTGTTGTCTGAAAGCAGAGTTAGTTATTATTCTGATAGCAGATTTTTGCTGTGTGATGATGGGCTTAAGGTGGTTTGCAGTGGTAGACCCCCATGCACAGATACCATAATTAAGATAGGGGTAGATTAGTGCATAATATAGTGAGAGGAGAGCAGAGTTAGGAACATAATATCTGATTTTGGAGAGTATACCAACTGTCTTAGAGACTTTCTTAGTTATGTGTTGAATGTGGGTGCTGAAGTTGAGTCTCTTGTCTAGGAATAGGCCAAGAAACTTGCCATCATTTTTATTACTGATGTTAATGTTGTCTATCTGTAGCTGAATTGCATTTGATGATTTGCTTCCAAATAAGATGTAGTAAGTCTTTTCGATGTTTAATGTTAGTTTGTTCGTTGACATCCATAAGTGGACTTTTTTAATTCATTATTCACAACATTATTTAGTGTATGTGGGTTGAGGTTTGAATAGATAAGGGTAGTATCGTCAGCAAACAATATAGGTTTGAGAATATTAGAGACATTAGGCAGATCGTTTATATATATAAGAAATAGAAGAGGTCCTAAGATGCTGCCCTGTGGCACTCCAACGGTAATTGGTAGAGTGGAAGAAGTTGTATCATTGATGGTTACATATTGGTGTCTGTCACCAAGATAGGATCGGATGATCGGTTTATTTTTATCCTATCTTTTTGTACTGTACAGTATATCCAAGGAAGTGAAAAATTGAGACATAATGCACAATTTAATGAATGATTAGCATGGATTAGCAGTTCAAAAGAAATATGAATTGTATTACATATTAACATGAGATCTTAATGATCCATGGTCAACATGACTTAATAAGGATAATACAGTACTGTATTTGTAATAATACAAACTATAATTTAAAATCTTTATTACCGATTTTTTTTATTAAGAAGATTAGGTATACACAGCAATGTGCTGCTACTCTATTCTATATGGAATATTACACAGTGTAGATAAAAAACTAGCTATAAGTTTATCTAATACTCCCATCTCACAGGATGGTTGGACATACTGTACATGGAATCAATTTAGAAAATACCAGCCTCAATACAAAAAACAAATCAACTCTGACTAAACAACTCTAAGCAATTTTCACAAGAGGTAAGCACTGAATCATGGAAACATTATACAGTATTATAATTACTCTTACCAGTTTCTACAAAACTCCTCTCAAACAATGTATTTTTAAACATGTTTAGGTATACACAGCAATGTGCTGCTTCCCTATTCTGTATAAAGGACCACACAGTGTAGATCAAAAACCAGCTACAAGCTCACCCAACATCCTCACCTCACAGGATGGCCAGTCATACATGGAATTAGGAGAGAACAAAATACTTAATGCTGATCTATTAGCCTCCACTGGCAAAATCTGGGTGCAGCACAAGAATATCTTCCAATATTCCTGAGTGTATGAAGTAATTACAGAGCTCAGAATACCTCATACCATTTGGTATGAAGTCACTGATAACAGGACAATCACAGATATAGTGTTGGAGAGTATGTTCTCTCAAGTAGGACTGAAAACAGATGTTTTTTTTTCCACCAAGAGGGCTATAAACCCATGGAACCGCCTACCCGCTGAAGCCGTAAATGCCAAATTCCAGCTAAAAAATATCATTAAGACAATTGGCGGGCCCTTTAACAAGCCGCCGGCTTTCTGTCCTCTTCGAGGTCACTAGATAGTTAGTGGCCCTTGGGTAAATTCAGTAAATATATACAATAATTGTCAGCGCATCTTCCGAGCAACAAGGACAGCTACACAGTATCTATTTATTTTATTTTTATTTTATTTATTATTTATAAATATATACAAGAAGGTACATTGGGTTTGTGAGAATACATTGGATAGTACAGTAATTACATTCTTGTAAAGCCACTAGTACGCGCAGCGTTTCGGGCAGGTCCTTAATCTTGCAGATAATTTTAAGTAGGTAATTTCAATCAGAATTGATAAATGAAAGATACATTACAAGAGAAAAATGAGATGAGAGAGATAAGTAAGTAAGTAATTATCAAAAGAAGGCACCAAACCGGGAAGGCTATGTAGCACCATCAAATACGCAAAATAATCAGAGGGCGCTAAATATCACCAAGGATGCCAATACGAGAACAAAAACGCATAAGGCGAACGATATCAAAAGTATCCGAGTCACCAAGAATTCTATCGAGGGACAGGTAACCGCGAGGGGCGGTCGGAAAGCAAGACACACGCTCGTCCTGGAAGTCAGGACATTCAAGAAGGACATGCACGACCGTAAGAGGGACAATGCAACTAGGACAATAAGGAGCAGGGCGGTGCTCCATCAAGTGACCATGGGTTAAGCGAGTATGGCCAATACGCAACCTCGCCAGAGCTGTTTCCCACCGCCGGTTACGGTGGAAGGAGGATGGCCACGAGGAAACACAACATTTAAGAGTACGTAGCTTGTTACCAGTAACAGACAACCAAGAAGCCTGCCAACGGGTAAGGACTGAGGAATGGATAACCGGGTAAAAGTCGGAATACGGAATGTCTTTGCGAGAGATGGGACAAGAGCGGACAGCTTCCTTGGCAGCAGCATCCGCACGCTCATTTAAAGACACACCAATATGGCTGGGAACCCAACAAAACTCAACCGACTTAAATTTACTGTGAACGAGAAACAGCCAATGCTGGATCTCGACAACTACTGGATGAACCGGATTAAAGGACCCTAGAGCCATGAGGGCACTACGAGAGTCAACAACAACCACAAAGGAAGACTGACAACGAGAAAGCAGGAGACGAAGAGCATAGAGAATAGCATAAAGTTCCGCTGTAAAGATGCTAGTCTCCGGAGGCAAGCGACACATATAAGTGCGATCAGGAAAAACAACAGAGTAGCCAACACCGTCCGCTGACTTAGACCCATCGGTGAAGACAGAAACGGAGCGGGAGTGAGAAGAAAAGTGCTCGAGGAAAAGGCGTTTTAGAACCGTAGGAGGGGTAAAAGCTTTAGTGATACGGGTCAAGGATGTACAAAACCGCGGAAGAGGGACCCTCCACGGGGGCAAAGAAGGAACAACACGAGGAGAAACATCAGAAATACGAACGGAAAGAGAATCCTGTAGGCGAGATAACCGGACAGAAAGAGGGAGGTGGTGAAGAGGAACAGGAACCGCAGGAGGGGTAAAAGTTAAAGCACGACAGAGGCGAGAGGAAGGATGTTGCAAGGACCGCGCAAGATAGCGAAGACGGTAGCGATCACGGCGGTCCTGGAGAGACAGGAAGCCAGTGTCAACATACAAGCTAAGGATGGGAGTCGAACGAAAGGCACCAGAACTGAGGCGCAACCCAGTATGGTGCAAAGCATCAAGACGGCGAAGAGTAGAAGAAGCAGACGAGTAAGCAGGGCAACCATAATTGAGCTTAGACAGGACGAGAGAGGAACGTAAAGCAAGGAGAGTGCGCCTATCTGCCCCCCAAGAAGTATGGGACAAGACCCGAAGGAGGGTAAGGGCCTTAGAGCACTCAACACGGAGGTAAGAGATATGGGGAGACCAAGACAAACGAGTGTCAAGGAATAACCCCAAAAGCTTCGCGGAATCTTTGTATTCAAGGGGATGACCATAAAGTGACAAAGAGGGACGAAGAACAACCCGTTTCCGCGTAAAAGTCATGGCACAAGTCTTAGAAGTAGAGAACTTGAAGCCATGACCTGTGGCCCAAGACGACACGGCATCAATTGCAAGTTGAAGCCGGCGTTGAAGGAGAGGCGAATCATCACCCTGACAACAAAGGGTAAGATCATCGACATAGAGAGCGGAGAAGACACCAGAAGGAAGAGAGGAAAGAAGACCATTGAGGGCAACCAGAAAAAGAGTAGTGCTCAGAACACTACCCTGGGGCACACCTTCGTATTGCTGAAAAGAGGGAGAGAGAGCGGTACCAAGGCGCACCCGAAAGGAACGACGAGAGAGGAAGCTGCGGAGAAAGAGAGGGAGATGACCACGAAGGCCAAAAGAATGAAGTTGAGATAGGATATGATAACGCCAAGTGGTGTCGTAAGCCTTTTCTAGGTCAAAAAGGACGGCAACAACGGAGGTCTTCGCAGCAAAAGCAGAACGAATATAGACCTCCAAGTTCACCAGGACATCTGTCGTGCTGCGGCACTTGCGGAAACCAAATTGAGAAGGGGAGAGGAGGTGATGGTGTTCCAGGAACCACATCAGACGAACGTTAACCATACGTTCAAAGAGTTTGCAGACACAACTTGTGAGAGCAATAGGGCGAAAGTCCTTAGGGGAAGTACCCAGAGACCCCGGTTTGCGAACAGGGAGGACAACGGCATCGAGCCAGTCCTCAGGGACTGACGACGACTCCCAGATCCGATTATACAGACTCAGTAAATACCGAGACGTGCTCGGAGGGAGATGGCGAAGCATCTCATAATGAATACCATCGGAGCCCGCCGCCGTAGAACCGCAGAGGGCCAGGGCAGAACGAAGTTCAGAGAGAGAGAAGGGATCATTATAGGGAAGCTGAAGATGAGTGCAGAAATCTAAAGGACGAGACTCAAGGACAGGTTTACGAAGAAGGAAAGATTGGGGAAGATGAAGACCAGAGCTAACAGAAGAAAAGTGGGAACCCAGTTCGGAAGCGACCTGCAACGGGTCCGCCACAAGAGTATCATGGAGGTGAAGGACCGGTGAAACATCGGGAACGAACTTACCCGCTATCTTGCGGATACGCTTCCAGATCTGGGCCAGAGGGGTTTCGGACGTAATTGTTGAGACATAAGATGCCCAACATTCACGTTTAGCCGTACGGATGGCCCTACGGGCCACTGCACTCGCTTTCCGAAAGAAAAGAAAAGAATCGGTCGTCTGCCTACGGCGGTGCCTCTTCCAGGCTGCACGCTTACAGCGGACAGCCCGAGCACAGTCCGCATTCCACCAGGGAACGCACTTCCGTGGACCCCGAGAGGAAGAGCGAGGAATAGAGCGGAGGGCAGCGTTGAAGACAGTGTCATGAAAAAGAAGGAGAGCGCGAGAGAGGGGCAGAAGGGAGAGGTCAGAGAGAGTAGCACTGAGGGAAAATAGGGTCCAGTCCGCCTTAGCAAACTGCCACCTAGGGAAAGAGAGGGAAGGGCGAAAAGAGAAAAAGGAAACAAGGATGGGGAAATGATCACTTCCATGGAGGTCATCAAGAACCTGCCACGTGAAATCTAAGTAAAGAGAAGAAGAGCAGAGAGAAAGATCAAGACAAGAAAGGGTGCGAGTCCGAGAGTCCAAATGAGTGGGCTCACCAGAATTCAGAAGAGACAGGGAAGAAGAGAGGAGAAACGGCTCAAGGAGGCGACCCCGGGTATTCGTCAGAACATCACCCCAAAGAGAATGACGACAATTGAAGTCACCCAGCAGGAGCACAGGCTCCGGCAAGGAGTCTATGAGGTGTTTCAAATCAGGAAGAGAGAGCGGGACACTCAGGGGGAGGTAAATGGAACAAACTGTGTACCATTTCCCCACAAAGATACGAGCAGCAGAACAATGGAGAGGCGAAGGAAAAAGTAAAGGAACAAAGGGAACATCAGCCCGAATCAAGAGAGCAGAAGAATTAGAAGCCCCAGCAATGGCTGGGGGGGGGGGGGGAGAGAAAGGAATAGCCACGAAAACGACCAGGACGAGCACCAAGCATTGGCTCCTGGAAACAGACACAAAGGGGCGAAAACCGCAAAATCAGAAGTTGGAGTTCGAGGTAATTGGCGGAATAACCTCGAACGTTCCATTGAAGAATGGACAACGACGAGAAGAGAAAGGACAAAAACAGAGAACAAGGAAGAAACAAAGGCGAAAGAGCAACAGAGCACGTTAAAGAATATCAGGGTCGGGATCAGGGTCAGCAAAGTCAGGGTTAGGGGGCAAGGGTAAACTGAGCAAAGACGGAGGGAAGGAAACGGGAGAACAGATCAGAGGTGGGCGGGCAGGGTCCGGAGGAGGAGGAGGAAGAGGAGGAGACAACGGAGAGGAGCAGTCAAGGACAGCAGCAGGAAGAGGGGGAGTAGAAAGAGGGGAGCGCACCCCAGCAAGAGCAGCAACTGAAAGGGAAGCAGGGGCCAAAGAAACCCCCATAGCAGGAACAGGGGGCGCAAGCATTGAAACGGAAGGGGAAGGAGCAACAGAGCCAGAAGGAGGAGCTGAGGAAGAAAGCGAAGCCTTCTTACCCGCCGGGGAAGAGGAAGGAGAGGAGCCAGGCTTACGCTTCTGACTTAAAGAGACCGGTGTCCCAGCAACTACGTACCGGGCAACGGATTCCAGTGTCTCAACAGGAGAAGCCGAACGAGAGCACACACGACGGCCGTTAGGAGAGCGATGGACATCCGCCCGCACCGACAGGCGGTGGGGAGAGCCGATAGATGGAGGAAGAGGATGGGAAGGAGGATCGGAGGGGGACGAGGAAGAAGACACAGAAGACACGACAGACCGGGTAGAAGGAAGGGGAACCCCAGACAGAGGACCAGGAGGAGGATCCTTCGGGAGAGAACCCAAAGGGACAGAGGAGGGGGCAGTGGGCGCATCAGGGTCCAAGGCCCGGAAACGGTTGTGAGTCTGAGGAAGGCGGGAAGGACGAGGAGAGGAAGAGCGCAACACGCGAGCATAAGAGATATTAGCATAAGGCGGGAGCCGGCGAACCTGGCGCCTCGCCTCAGGAAAAGATAAACGCTCCCGGTGCTTCAAGTTGAGGACGGCTGCCTCAAGCTTGTAATGGACACACGCACGGGAGAAGGTAGGATGGGCCTCACCGCAGTTGAGGCAACGAGCCTGGGGAGAAGCGCACTCCGACTTAGAGTGACCTTCGCCACCACACAAAGGACAGAGAGAGACAGTCCCGGAGCAGCGGAGGGCACCATGCCCAAACCTCCAGTACTTGTTGCAGAGCCGAGGAGAAGGAATGTACTCCTGGACAGAGCACCTGGCACCAGCAAGAATGACAGAGGGTGGAAGGGTCCTACCATCAAAGGTAATCTTCACAACCCGGAGGGGTTGACGGCGACTACCACGAGGGGGACGAGTAAACGTGTCCACCTGGAGAATAGAATGGCCCTGGGCAGCGAGGATATGTCGAATATCGTCGTGGCAGTCGCGCAGGTCCCGAACACCGGTCGCAACATGGGGCGGGAGCAAAATAGTGCCAACACTGGCATTCAACTGAGCGTTCTTCGAGACCCAAACGGGGATCTCGCCAAGGCAGGATAAGGCAGTCAAGCGGGAAGCAGCATCCTGAGAAGGAGCAGCAACGACACGTGTACCGAGACGAGTGGGGTTGAAAGTAATGGAGGCATCCACGGAATCAATGAGATGTCGATGGAGGGAGAAATCGTCAGGAGGCGCAGAATCAAGAGGGAGATGATCAAAATATTTGGCCCACGAAGCGGGACCAAACAAGGCTTGATAGGTAGCAGAACTGGAAGGAATCGAGCGAGGGCGGCCGTGACGAGGACGGCGGTGAGAACCCCCAGAGAGAGAGGGGTTAAAAGGCGCAGTAGTTACAACTAGAGAAGGAGCCGCGCCAGGGGACGAGGTAGTCACCACTGGGGGCTTGGGGCTCGACCCAACCACAGAGGAGGGAGGGGAGCCAGAGGAAGGAGTCAGAGAGGCCAAAGGAGGAGCAAGGTCGGGGCCCAATGCAGCGGAGGCTACAGAGCCCGGTCTTCCAATACGGACCGACTCGGGGGCTTGGTCGCCCACCCCACGAGCCTGAGAAGGTAAACCAGAAGAAGCCGAAACAGGGGTTATCATCTTGACGAAAAGAAGAATTCACTCACGAATGTGCCCCCACACCCACCATGGAGCCACAATTAGAGGCAGGACACCCAACAAGAAGCTATCGCCGATCTTGTCGGGGCCTCCTAGGGGTGCGTTGTGAGTATACGCCCCACAAACGCCACCTTAAGAAACCGACAGTCCGTCGAGATCGGGTTCAGTGACGAAGTGGGGATTGACAATAAAAGGTTCCCCTCGCTCTCGACGTCGGGTACTGCAGTTCTACGGGTGCAAGAGTATGCCTCCTCAAGCACCCGGGCGTCAAAATAGAAGAAGTCCAAGGGAAGAACCAGAACGAGCAAAAGGTCGGCAGGAAACGGCAAGCAGATAGGAGAAGAGGGGGGAGAAAAACGAAACAGAAGGAAAAGGAAAAGATGCCCAGAAGAATTGGAGAGGACGGCAGCAGGAGCACAAGGCTAGAAAAGGACAGAGGACTGTCCCAAGGAGCATCACACTCCGGCAGCCGCCCACTAAGACCCCACACGGCGACAACGAGCTGAGCGGGGAGGGGGTGAGAGAGATAAGTAAGTATATTAAAGCACATTGTTATATTAAAGCTCTGATTGATTACATTGACAGCTTGATTAGTAATTTAAACAAGATTAATAGATACCATACAGCAGATTGACAGCACATATGAGACAGCAATGATCACAATGGTAAAGATGTTCAGAATGGGTACATAAAGATTGGGAGATTGGGTAGCAAAAGATACAGATAAACAAGATTTATAAACACCATACAATAGAATGGTAGCACATATAAGAAAACTGCAATGATCTCAATGGTAAAGATGTTAAAATTGGGAACAAAAAGGTTGGGAGATTGGGTAGCAATAGATACAGTGCAATTTTAAGGCAAAAAGAGAAAAACTATGAAGATGAAATTAGGTACTTTTTAGTATTGATTTTGAATGATGTAAAAGTTGGACAGCTTTTCAATTCAGTAGGGAGTGAGTTCCATAAACTGGGTCCCTTTATTTGCATAGTGTGTTTACACAAATTAAGTTTAACTCTGGGGATATCGAAGAGATATTTATTTCTGGTGTGGTGATAATGGGTCCTATTACATCTGTCCAGTTATCTCTTAGAATTACGTAGGTAAACAACAAATGTAACATATTTGTTTACTACAATGTCGGTGCTGGCTGTAGAAGTTGAAAAAACATTGTTTTACTTCGAAATATACTAATTTTATAAGAAAATTTGACGTAAATAGGAGGCAGTAGAGCTCCGATAAGCCAGCGCGGTCCGTCTAATTACCAAAAACTACCACATGCTACACACGCTTCAGAAAACTTCCTGGCAATACGTTAGTAATGAATAAATATGAATAAATACTTCCCAGACTGATCCGCCAGGGGCGCCCTGCCCTACTCAATTTGTTTTAAGGTACAGTGCTGTTTCCATTACAAATTTAGTCAGGACTGTCCCCAGTGTCCGGCGTGTGCCTAGCGCCATCCCCTCGCGGTCCGTGCATCCCGCCCTAGCAAGTTCCCTAGGGTCCTCAGCCCCGTCACACCTGTCTTGGGGTCTGCCGGTGCGCCCTTCAGGTCCGTGCCCGGTGGGGCCCCTCTCTGAGAGGCCCAGCGTCGCCTGGTGGCGTGCCACGTGGCCAGGTTTTGGAGTCCTCTGTCCCTATGGCCGGCCTTAAGGCCCTGAGTTCCCGCTGCGCCCTAAGTGTGTGGGGCCACCCCCTGCTGCCGCAATGCCCCTTGGCAGGTGTATGTCTCGCGCCGTGCCCCTAACAGACCGTGCCCCGGTTTTGCTTGCTCCCAGGCGTGCCCTAGGGGCACCCGTTTGCCTGCGCCCTAGTGGGCGGGCAGGCGGGCTCACGCATCGTGCACAGGTGCTGGACCGTTTGGCGGCGCTGTGGTCATGCCCAATAGTTGCATGCCTGTAGGCGTGCCCTAGGGGCCTCGGACTGTGAGGTGGCCTGGCGTCCCCTTGTGGCGACGCCGTGTGGTAAGTTTACATGCATGCGATAACAAGAGTAAGTAAGTAATTATCAAAAGAAGGCACCAAACCGGGAAGGCTATGTAGCATCATCAAATGCGCAAAATAATCAGAGGGCGCTAAATATCACCAAGGATGCCAATACGAGAACAAAAACGCATAAGGCGAACGATATCAAAAGTATCCGAGTCACCAAGAATTCTATTGAGGGACAGGTGACCGCGAGGGGCGGTCAGAAAGCAAGACACACTCTCGTCCTGGAAGTCAGGACATTCAAGAAGGACATGCACAACTGTAAGAGGGACAATGCAACTAGGACAATAAGGAGCAGGGCGGCGCTCCATCAAGTGACCATGGGTTAAGCGAGTATGGCCAATACGCAACCTCGCCAGAGCTGTTTCCCACCGCCGGTTACGGTGGAAGGAGGACGGCCACGAGGAAACACAACATTTAAGAGTACGTAATGGGGCCTCGTAGCCTGGTGGATAGGGTGCAGGACTCGTAATTCTGTGGCGCGGGTTCGATTCCCGCACGAGGCAGAAACAAATGAGCAAAGTTTCTTTCACCCTGAATGCCCCTGTTACCTAGCAGTAAATAGGTACCTGGGTGTTACCCAGCTGTCACGGGCTGCTTCCTGGGGGTGGAGGCCTGGTCGAGGACCGGGCCGCGGGGACACTAAAAAGCCCCGAAATCATCTCAAGATAACCTCAAGACGTAGCTTGTTACCAGTAACAGACAACCAAGAAGCCTGCCAACGGGTAAGGACTGAGGAATGGATAACCGGGTAAAAGTCGGAATACGGAATGCCTTTACGAGAGATGGGACAAGAGCGGACAGCTTCCTTGGCGGCAGCATCCGCACGCTCATTTAAAGACACACCAATATGGCTGGGAACCCAACAAAACTCAACTGACTTAAATTTACTGTGAACAAGAAACAGCCAATGCTGGATCTCGACAACTACTGGATGAACCGGATTAAAGGACCCGAGAGCCAGGAGGGCACTACGAGAGTCAACAACAACTACAAAGGAAGACTGACAACGAGAAAGCAGGAGACAAAGAGCATAGAGAATAGCATAAAGTTCCGCTGTAAAGATGCTAGTCTCCGGAGGCAAGCGACACATATAAGTGCGATCAGGAAAAACAACAGAGTAGCCAACACCGTCCGCCGACTTAGACCCATCGGTGAAGACAGAAACGGAGCGGGAGTGAGAAGAAAAGTGCTCAAGGGAAAGGCGTTTTAGAACCGTAGGAGGGGTAAAAGCTTTAGTGATACGGGTCAAGGAAGTACAAAACCGCGGAAGAGGGACTCTCCACGGGGGCAAAGAAGGAATAACACGAGGAGAAACATTAGAAATATGAACGCAAAGAGAATCCTGGAGGCGAGATAACCGGACAGAAAGAGGGAGGTGGTGAAGAGGAACAGGAACCGCAGGAGGGGTAAAAGTTAAAGCACGACAGAGGCGAGAGGAAGGATGTTGTAAGGACCGCGCAAGATAGCGAAGACAGTAGCGATCACGGCGGTCCTGGAGAGACAGGAAGCCAGTGTCAACATACAAGCTAAGGACGGGAGTCGAACGAAAGGCACCAGAACTGAGGCGCAACCCAGTATGGTGCAAAGCATCAAGACGGCGAAGAGTAGGAGAAGCAGACGAGTAAGCAGGGCAACCATAATCGAGCTTAGACAGGACAAGAGAGGAATGAAAAGCAAGGAGTGCGCGCCTATCTGGCCCCCAAGAAGTATAGGATAAGACCCGAAGGAGGGTAATGGCCTTAGAGCACTCAACACGGAGGTAAGAGATATGGGGAGGCCAAGACAAACGAGTGTCAAGGAATAACCCTAAAAGTTTCGCGGAATCTTTGTATTCAAGGGGATGACCATAAAGTGACAAAGAGGGACGAAGAACAACCCGTTTCCACGTAAAAGTCATGGCACAAGTCTTAGAAGTAGAGAACTTGAAGCCATGATCGGTGGCCCAAGACAACACGGCATCAATTGCAAGTTGAAGCCGGCGCTGAAGGAGAGGCAAATCATCACCCTGACAGCAAAGGGTAAGATCATCGACATAGAGAGCGAAGAAGACACCAGAAGGAAGAGAGGAAAGAAGACCATTGAGGGCAACCAGAAAAAGAGTAGTGCTCAGAACACTACCCTGGGGCACACCTTCGTATTGCTGAAAAGAGGCAGAGAGCGCGGTACCAAGGCGCACCCGAAAGGAACGACAGGAGAGGAAGCTGCGGAGAAAGAGAGGGAGATGACCACGAAGGCCAAAAGAATGAAGTTGAGATAGAATATGATATCGCCAAGTGGTGTCGTAAGCCTTTTCCAGGTCAAAAAGGACGACAACAACGGAGGTCTTCGCAGCAAAAGCAGTACGAATATAGACCTCCAAGTTCACCAGGACATCTGTCGTGCTGCGGCACTTGCGGAAACCAAATTGAGAAGGGAAGAGGAGGTGATGGTGTTCCAGGAACCACATCAGACGAACGTTAACCATACGTTCAAAAAGTTTGCAGACACAACTTGTGAGAGCAATAGGGCAAAAGTCCTTAGGGAAAGTACCCAGAGACCCCGGTTTGCAAACAGGGAGGACAACTGCATCGAGCCAGTCCTCAGAGACTGACGACGACTCCCAGATCCAATTATACAGACTCCGTAAATACTGAGATGTGCACGGAGGGAGATGGCGAAGCATCTCATAATGAACACCATCGGAGCCCGCCGCCGTAGAACCGCAGAGGGCCAGGGCAGAACGAAGTTCAGAGAGAGAGAAGGGATCATTATAGGGAAGTTGAAGACGAGTGCAGAAATCTAAACGACGAGACTCAAGGACAGGTTTACGAAGAAGAAAAGATTGGGAAGATGAAGACCAGAGCTAACAGAAGAAAAGTGGAAACCCAGTACGGAAGCGACCTGCAACGGGTCCGCCCCAAGAGTATCATGGAGGTGAAGGACCGGTGAAACATCGGGAACGAATTTACCCACTTTCTTGCGGATACGCTTCCAGATCTGGGCCAGAGGAGTTTCGGACGAAATTCTTGAGACATAAGATGCCCAACATTCACGTTTAGCCGCACGGATGGCCCTACGGGCCACCGCACTCGCTCTCCGATTGAAAAGAAAAGAATCGGTCGTCTGCCTACGGCGGTGCCTCTTCCAGGCTGCACGCTTACAGTGGACAGCCCGAGCACAGTCCGCATTCCACCAGGGAACGCTCTTCCGTGGACCCCGAGAGGAAGAGCGAGGGATAGAGCGGAGGGCAGCGTTGAAGACAGTGTCATGAAAAAGGAGGAGAGCGCGAGAGAGAGGCAGAAGGGAGAGGTCAGAGAGAGTAGCACTGAGGGTAAATAGGGTCCAGTCCACCTTAGCAAATTGCCACCTAGAGAAAGAGAGGGAAGAGCGAAACGAGAAAAAGGAAACAAGGATAGGGAAATGATCACTGCCATGGAGGTCATCAAGAACCTGCCACGTGAAATCTCAGTAAAGAGAAGAAGAGCAGAGAGAAATATCAAGACAGGAAAGGGTGCGAGTCCGAGAGTCCAAATGAGTGGGCTCACCAGAATTTAGAAGAGGCAGGGAAGAAGAGAGGAGAAACGGCTAAAGAAGGTGACCCCGGGTATTCGTCAGAACATCACCCCAAAGAGAATGACGACAATTGAAGTCACCCAGCAGGAGCACAGGCTCCAGCAAGGAGTCCAAGAGGTGTTTCAAATCGGGAAGAGAAAGCGGGACACTCGGGGGGGGAGATAAATGGAACAAACTGTGTACCATTTCCCCACAAAGATACGAGCAGCAGAACAATGGAGAGGCAAAGGAAAAAGTAAAGGAACAAAGGGAACATCAGCGCGAATCAAGAGAGCAGAAGAATTAGAAGCCCCAGCAACGGCTGGGGGGGGGGGGAGAAAGAAATAGCCACGAAAATGACCAGGACGAGCACCAAGCATCGGCTCCTGGAGACAGACACAAAGGGGCGAAAACCGCGAAATCAGAAGTTGGAGTTCGAGGAAATTGGCGTAATAACCTCGAACGTTCCACTGAAGAAGAGACATCGACGAGAAGAGAAAGGACAAAAACAGAGAACAAGGAAGAAACAAAGGCGAAAGAGCAACAGAGCACGTTAAAGAATATCAGGGTCGGGATCAGGGTCAGCAAAGTCAGGGTTAGGGGGCATGGGTAAACTGAGCAAAGACGGAGGGAAGGATGCGGGAGAACAGATCAGAGGTGGGCGGGCGGGGTCCGAAGGAGGAGACAACGGAGAGGAGCAGTCAAGGACAGCAGCAGGAAGAGGGGGAGTAGAAAGAGGGGAGCGCACCTCAGCAAGGGCAGCAACCAAAAGGGAAGCGGGGGCCAAAGGAACCTCCATAGCTGGAACAGGGGGCGCAATCACTAAAATGGGAGGGGAAGGAGCAACAGAGCCAGAAGTAAGGGCTGAGGAAAAAAGCGAAGCCTTCTTACCCGCCGGAGAGGAGGAAGGAGAGGAGCCAGGCTTACACTTCTGACTTAAAGAGACCGGTGTCCCAGCAATTACGTACCGGGCAATGGATTCCAGTGTCTCAACAGGAGAAGCTGAACGAGAGCACACACGACGGCCGTTAGGAGAGCGATGGACATCCACCTGCACCGACAGGCGGCGGGGAGAGCCGATAGATGGAGGAGAAGGATGGGAAGGAGGATCGGAGGGAGACGAGGAAGAAGACACTGGAGACATGACAGACCGGGTAGAAAGAAGGGGAACCCCAGACAGAGGACCAGCAGGGGGACCCTTCAAGACAGAACTCAAAGGAACAGAGGAGGGGGCAGTGGGCGCATCAGGGTCCAAGGCCCGGAAACGGTTGAGAGTCTGAGGAAGGTGGGAAGGATGGGGAGAAGAAGAGCGCAATACACGAGCATAAGAGACGTTAGCATAAGGCGGGAGCCGGCGAACCTGGCGCCTCACCTCGGGAAAAGATAAACGCTCCTGGTGCTTCAAGTTGAGGACGGCTCCCTCAAGCTTGTAATGGATACAGGCATGGGAGAAGGTTGGATGGGCCTCACCGCAGTTGAGGCAGCGAGCTTGGGGAGAAGTGCACTCCGACTTAGAGTAACCTTCACCCCCACACAAAGGGCAGAGAGAGACAGTCCCAGAGCAGCAGAGGGCACCATGCCCAAACCTCCAGCACTTGTTACAAAGTCGAGGAGAAGGAATATACTCCTGGACAGAGCACCTGGCACCAGCAAGAATGACAGAGGATGGAAGGGTCCTACCATCAATGGTGACCTTCACAACTCGAAGGGGTTGACGGCGACGACCACGAGGGGGACGAGTAAACGAGTCTATCTGGAGGACAGAATGGCGTTGGGCATCAAGGATATGTCGAATATCGTCGTGGCAGTCTCGCAGATTTCGAACACCCGTCGCAACATGGGGCGGGAGGAGAATAGTGCCAACACTGGCGTTCAACTGAATGTTCTTTGAGACCCGAACAGGGATCTCGCCAAGGCAGGATAAGGCAGCCAAGCGGGAAGCTGCAACCTGAGAAGGAGCAGCAACGACACGTGTACCGAGACGAGTGGGGTGGAAAGTAACAGACGCATCCACGGAATCAACGAGATGCCGATGGAGGGAGAAATCGTCAGGCGGCGCAAAATCAAGAGGGAGGAGATCAAAGTATTTGGCCCACGAAGCAGGACCCAATGAGGCCTGATACGCATCAGTACAGGAAGGAAACGAGCGAGTGCGGCCATGGCGCAGATGGCGTTGAGAATCCCCAGAGAGAGAGGGGTCAAAAGGCGCAGTAGTCACAACGAGAGACTTAGCCGCACCAGGGGACGAAGCGGTCACCACTGGGGGCGTGAGGCTCGACCCAACAACAGAGGAGGGAGGGGAGCTGGGGGAAGAATCCAGGATGGTCAAAGGAGGAGCAAGGTTGGGGCCCACTGCAGCGGGGGCTACAGAGCCCAGTCTTCCAATACAGGCCGACTCGGGGGCTTGGTCGCCCACCCCACGAGCCTGAGAGGGTACAACAGAAACATTCAACGACATATAGACGTAGAAAAAGAAATTCATCAACGAATGTGCCCCCATACCCACCATGGAGCCACAATTAGAGGCAGGACACCCAACAGGAAGCCATTTCCAACCATGCCGGGGCCCCCTAGGGGTGCGTCGTGAGTATACGCCCCACAAACGCCACCTTAAGAACCGTCAGTCCGTTAAGATCAGGTTCAGTAACGAAAGGGGGATTAACAATAAAAGGTTCCCCTCGCTCGAGACGTAGGGTACTACAGTTCTACGGGTGCAAGAGTATGCCTCCTCAAGCACCCGGGCGTCAAAATAGAAGAAGTCCAAAGGAATAACCAAAACAAGCAAAAGGTCGACAGGAAAAGACAAGCAGATAGGAGAAGAGGGGGGGGAGAAAAACGAAACAAAAGGAAAAGGAAAAGCGATCCGGCACAATTAGAGAAGACAGCAGCCGGAGTGCAAGGCCACCAAAGGACAGAGGACTGTCCCACGGAGCATCACACTCCAGCAGCTGTCCAGTAAGCCCCCCTCACGACGCCAACGGGCCGGATGGGGAGGGGGGGGTTAGATTTAGGAAATACTTGGGTAAATACTTTTTCGGTAACAGGATTGTTGATTTGTGTTATCAATTACCTTGTAACGTGGTGGAGGTGGGGTCCCTCGATTGTTTCAAACGTGGGTTGGACATGTATATGAGTGGGATTGGGTGGTTATAAATAGGAGCTGCCTCAAATGGGCCAATAGGCCCTCTGCAGTTACCTTTGTTCTTATTTTCACATGTTCTTATAGTATAGATAAATTTCTAGATCTTCAGACTAATTCAGGAGCAAGAGTAATTGGCAAGGAACGCAGTCAGTCCCCCCCCCCCACCCACTGGTGTGGGACGCAGTCAGTCCCCCCCTTGGCGTGGGACGCAGTCAGTCCCCCCCCCTTGGTGTGGGACGCAGTCAGTCCCCCCCCCCCCTTGGTGTGGGACGCAGTCAGTCCCCCCCCCTGGTGTGGGATGCAGTCCCTCCCCCTTGGTATGGGACGCAGTCAGTCCCTCCCCCACTGGTGTGGGACGCAGTCAGTCCCCCCCCTGGTGTGGGACGCAGTCAGTCCCCCCCCTTGGTGTGGGACGCAGTCAGTCCCCCCCCTTGGTGTGGGACGCAGTCAGTCCCCCCCCTTGGTGTGGGACGCAGTCAGTCCCCCCCCTTGGTGTGGGACGCAGTCAGTCCCCCCCCTTGGTGTGGGACGCAGTCAGCCCCCCCCCTTGGTGTGGGACGCAGTCAGCCCCCCCCCCCTTGGTGTGGGACGCAGTCAGTCCCCCCCCCTTGGTGTGGGACGCAGTCAGTCCCCCCCCCTCTTGGTGTGGGACGCAGTCATTCCCCGCCTTGGTGTGGGACGCAGTCAGTCCCCCCCTTGGTGTGAGACGCAGTCAGTCCCCCCCTTGGTGTGGGACGCAGTCAGTCCCCCCCCTTTGTGTGGGACGCAGTCAGTCCCCCCCCCCCTTTGTGTGGAACCCAGTCAGTCCCCCCCCTTTGTGTGGAACCCAGTCAGTCCCCCCCCTGGCGTGAGACGCAGTCAGTCCCCCCCCCTGGCGTGAGACGCAGTCAGTCCCCCCCCCTGGCTACGGACGCAGTCAGTCCCCCATCCCCCTGGTGTGGGACGCAGTCAGTCCCCCCCCCCTGGTGCAAGACGCAGTCAGTCCCCCCCCTGGTGTGGGACGCAGTCAGTCCCCCCCCCCTGGTGTAAGACGCAGTCAGTCCCCCCCCCTGGTGTGGGACGCAGTCAGTCCCCCCCCTGGTGTGGGACGCAGTCAGTCCCCCCCCCCTGGTGTGGGACGCAGTCAGTCCCCCCCCACTGGTGTGGGACGCAGTCAGTCCCCCCCCCCCACTGGTGTGGGACGCAGTCAGTCCCCCCCCACTGGTGTGGGACGCAGTCAGTCCCCCCCCCCACTGGTGTGGGACGCAGTCAGTCCCCCCCCCACTGGTGTGGGACGCAGTCAGTCCCCCCGCCCCTTAGTGTGGGACGCAGTCAGTCCCCCCTCCCCCTGGCGTGGGACGCGGTCAGTCAGTCCCCCCGCCCCTTGGTGTGGGACGCAGTCAGTCCCCCCTCCCCCTGGCGTGGGACGCATTCAGTCAGTTCCCCCCCCCTGGCGTGGGACGCGGTCAATCAGTTCCCCCTCCCCCTGGCGTGGGACGCAGTCAGTCCCCCTGGCGTGGGACGCAGTCAGTCCCCCTGGCGTGGGACGCAGTCAGTCCCCCTGGCGTGGGACGCAGTCAGTCCCCCTGGCGTGGGACGCAGTCAGTCCCCCTGGCGTGGGACGCAGTCAGTCCCCCCCTCCCCCTGGCGTGGCACGCAGTCAGTCCCTCTCCCCCTGGCGTGGCACGCAGTCAGTCCCCCCTCCCCCTGGCGTGGGACGCAGTCAGTCCCCCCCTCCCCCTGGCATGGGACACAGTCAGTCCCCCCCTCCCCCTGGCGTGGGACGCAGTCAGTCCCCCCTCCCCCTGGCGTGGGACGCAGTCAGTCCCCCCTCCCTCTGGCGTGGGACGCAGTCAGTCCCCCTGGCGTGGGACGCAGTCAGTCCCCCCCTTCCCCTGGCGTGGGACGCAGTCAGTCCCCCCCCACTGGTGTGGGACGCAGTCAGTCCCCCCCCCCACTGGTGTGGGACGCAGTCAGTCCCCCCCCCCACTGGTGTGGGACGCAGTCAGTCCCCCCGCCCCTTAGTGTGGGACGCAGTCAGTCCCCCCTCCCCCTGGCGTGGGACGCGGTCAGTCAGTCCCCCCGCCCCTTGGTGTGGGACGCAGTCAGTCCCCCCTCCCCCTGGCGTGGGACGCATTCAGTCAGTTCCCCCCCCCTGGCGTGGGACGCGGTCAATCAGTTCCCCCTCCCCCTGGCGTGGGACGCAGTCAGTCCCCCTGGCGTGGGACGCAGTCAGTCCCCCTGGCGTGGGACGCAGTCAGTCCCCCTGGCGTGGGACGCAGTCAGTCCCCCTGGCGTGGGACGCAGTCAGTCCCCCTGGCGTGGGACGCAGTCAGTCCCCCCCTCCCCCTGGCGTGGCACGCAGTCAGTCCCTCTCCCCCTGGCGTGGCACGCAGTCAGTCCCCCCTCCCCCTGGCGTGGGACACAGTCAGTCCCCCCCTCCCCCTGGCGTGGGACGCAGTCAGTCCCCCCTCCCCCTGGCGTGGGACGCAGTCAGTCCCCCCTCCCTCTGGCGTGGGACGCAGTCAGTCCCCCTGGCGTGGGACGCAGTCAGTCCCCCCCTTCCCCTGGCGTGGGACGCAGTCAGTCCCCCTGGCATGGGACGCAGTCAGTCCCCCCCTTCCCCTGGCGTGGGACGCAGTCAGTCCCCCCCTCCCCCTGGCGTGGGACGCAGTCAGTCCCCCCTCCCCCTGACGTGGGACGCAGTCAGTCCCCCCTCCCCCTGGCGTGGGACGCACTCAGTCCCCCCCTCCCCCTGGCGTGGGACGCAGTCAGTCCCCCCTCCCCCTGGCGTGGGACGCAGTCAGTCCCCCCCTCCACCTGGCGTGGGACGCAGTCAGTCCCCCCTCCCCCTGGCGTGGGACGCAGTCAGTCCCCCCCTCCCCCTGGCGTGGGACGCAGTCAGTCCCCCTTCCCCCTGGCGTGGGACGCAGTCAGTCCCCCTGGCGTGGGACGCAGTCAGTCCCCCTGGCGTGGGACGCAGTCAGTCCCCCTGGCGTGGGACGCAGTCAGTCCCCCCTCCCCCTGGCGTGGGACGCAGTCAGTCCCCCCCTCCCCTTGGCGTGGGACGCAGTCAGTCCCCCCCCACTGGCGTGGGACTCAGTCAGTCCCCCCCCTGGTGTGGGACGCAGTCAGTCCCCCCCTGGTGTGGGACGCAGTCAGTCCCCCCCCCTTGGTGTGGGACGCAGTCAGCCCCCCCCCCTTGGTGTGGGACGCAGTCAGCCCCCCCCCCCCTTGGTGTGGGACGCAGTCAGTCCCCCCCTCTTGGTGTGGGACGCAGTCAGTCCCCCCCTTTGTGTGGAACCCAGTCAGTCCCCCCTCCCTGGCGTGAGACGCAGTCAGTCCCCCCCCCTGGTGTGGGACGCAGTCAGTCCCCCCCCTGGTGTGGGACGCAGTCAGTCCTCCCCCTGGTGTGGGACGCAGTCAGTCCCCCCCCTGGTGTGGGACGCAGTCAGTCCCCCCCTGGTGTGGGACGCAGTCAGTCCCCCCCTCCTGGTGTGGGACGCAGTCACTCCCCCCCCCCACTGGTGTGGGACGCAGTCAGCCCCCCCCCCACTGGTGTGGGACGCAGTCAGTCCCCTCCCCCCACTGGTGTGGGACGCAGTCAGTCCCCCCCCCCCCACTGGTGTGGAACACGGTCAGTCAGTTCCCCCCCCCCCCCCCCCTGGCGTGGGACGCGGTCAGTCAGTTCCCCCCCCCCCTGGCGGTTGAGAGTCTGAGGAAGGTGGGAAGGATGGGGAGAAGAAGAGCGCAATACACGAGCATAAGAGACGTTAGCATAAGGCGGGAGCCGGCGAACCTGGCGCCTCACCTCGGGAAAAGATAAACGCTCCTGGTGCTTCAAGTTGAGGACGGCTCCCTCAAGCTTGTAATGGATACAGGCATGGGAGAAGGTTGGATGGGCCTCACCGCAGTTGAGGCAGCGAGCTTGGGGAGAAGTGCACTCCGACTTAGAGTGACCTTCACCCCCACACAAAGGGCAGAGAGAGACAGTCCCAGAGCAGCAGAGGGCACCATGCCCAAACCTCCAGCACTTGTTACAAAGTCGAGGAGAAGGAATATACTCCTGGACAGAGCACCTGGCACCAGCAAGAATGACAGAGGATGGAAGGGTCCTACCATCAATGGTGACCTTCACAACTCGAAGGGGTTGACGGCGACGACCACGAGGGGGACGAGTAAACGAGTCTATCTGGAGGACAGAATGGCGTTGGGCATCAAGGATATGTCGAATATCGTCGTGGCAGTCTCGCAGATTTCGAACACCCGTCGCAACATGGGGCGGGAGGAGAATAGTGCCAACACTGGCGTTCAACTGAATGTTCTTTGAGACCCGAACAGGGATCTCGCCAAGGCAGGATAAGGCAGCCAAGCGGGAAGCTGCAACCTGAGAAGGAGCAGCAACGACACGTGTACCGAGACGAGTGGGGTGGAAAGTAACAGACGCATCCACGGAATCAACGAGATGCCGATGGAGGGAGAAATCGTCAGGCGGCGCAAAATCAAGAGGGAGGAGATCAAAGTATTTGGCCCACGAAGCAGGACCCAATGAGGCCTGATACGCATCAGTACAGGAAGGAAACGAGCGAGTGCGGCCATGGCGCAGATGGCGTTGAGAATCCCCAGAGAGAGAGGGGTCAAAAGGCGCAGTAGTCACAACGAGAGACTTAGCCGCACCAGGGGACGAAGCGGTCACCACTGGGGGCGTGAGGCTCGACCCAACAACAGAGGAGGGAGGGGAGCTGGGGGAAGAATCCAGGATGGTCAAAGGAGGAGCAAGGTTGGGGCCCACTGCAGCGGGGGCTACAGAGCCCAGTCTTCCAATACAGGCCGACTCGGGGGCTTGGTCGCCCACCCCACGAGCCTGAGAGGGTACAACAGAAACATTCAACGACATATAGACGTAGAAAAAGAAATTCATCAACGAATGTGCCCCCATACCCACCATGGAGCCACAATTAGAGGCAGGACACCCAACAGGAAGCCATTTCCAACCATGCCGGGGCCCCCTAGGGGTGCGTCGTGAGTATACGCCCCACAAACGCCACCTTAAGAACCGTCAGTCCGTTAAGATCAGGTTCAGTAACGAAAGGGGGATTAACAATAAAAGGTTCCCCTCGCTCGAGACGTCGGGTACTACAGTTCTACGGGTGCAAGAGTATGCCTCCTCAAGCACCCGGGCGTCAAAATAGAAGAAGTCCAAAGGAATAACCAAAACAAGCAAAAGGTCGACAGGAAAAGACAAGCAGATAGGAGAAGAGGGGGGAGAAAAACGAAACAAAAGGAAAAGGAAAAGCGATCCGGCACAATTAGAGAAGACAGCAGCCGGAGTGCAAGGCCACCAAAGGACAGAGGACTGTCCCACGGAGCATCACACTCCAGCAGCTGTCCAGTAAGCCCCCCTCACGACGCCAACGGGCCGGATGGGGAGGGGGGGGGTTAGATTTAGGAAATACTTGGGTAAATACTTTTTCGGTAACAGGATTGTTGATTTGTGTTATCAATTACCTTGTAACGTGGTGGAGGTGGGGTCCCTCGATTGTTTCAAACGTGGGTTGGACATGTATATGAGTGGGATTGGGTGGTTATAAATAGGAGCTGCCTCAAATGGGCCAATAGGCCCTCTGCAGTTACCTTTGTTCTTATTTTCACATGTTCTTATAGTATAGATAAATTTCTAGATCTTCAGACTAATTCAGGAGCAAGAGTAATTGGCATGGAACGCAGTCAGTCCCCCCCCCCCCACTGGTGTGGGACGCAGTCAGTTCCCCCCCCCCCTGGTGTGGGACGCAGTCAGCACCCCCCTGGTGTGGGACGCAGTAAGCCCCCCCTCCCTTGGTGTGGGACGCAGTCAGTCCCCCCCCCCCCCCTTGGTGTGGGACGCAGTCAGTCCCCCCCCCTTGGTGTGGGACGCAGTCAGTCCCCCCCCCCACCCACTGGTGTGGGACGCAGTCAGTCCTCCCCTTGGCGTGGGACGCAGTCAGTCCCCCCCCCTTGGTGTGGGACGCAGTCAGTCCCCCCCCCCCCCCTTGGTGTGGGACGCAGTCAGTCCCCCCCCTGGTGTGGGATGCAGTCCCTCCCCCTTGGTATGGGACGCAGTCAGTCCCTCCCCCACTGGTGTGGGACGCAGTCAGTCCCCCCCCTGGTGTGGGACGCAGTCAGTCCCCCCCCTTGGTGTGGGACGCAGTCAGTCCCCCCCCTTGGTGTGGGACGCAGTCAGTCCCCCCCCTTGGTGTGGGACGCAGTCAGTCCCCCCCCTTGGTGTGGGACGCAGTCAGTCCCCCCCCCTTGGTGTGGGACGCAGTCAGCCCCCCCCCCTTGGTGTGGGACGCAGTCAGCCCCCCCCCCTTGGTGTGGGACGCAGTCAGTCCCCCCCCCTTGGTGTGGGACGCAGTCAGTCCCCCCCCCTCTTGGTGTGGGACGCAGTCATTCCCCGCCTTGGTGTGGGACGCAGTCAGTCCCCCCCTTGGTGTGAGACGCAGTCAGTCCCCCCCTTGGTGTGGGACGCAGTCAGTCCCCCCCCTTTGTGTGGGACGCAGTCAGTCCCCCCCCCCTTTGTGTGGAACCCAGTCAGTCCCCCCCCTTTGTGTGGAACCCAGTCAGTCCCCCCCCTGGCGTGAGACGCAGTCAGTCCCCCCCCCTGGCGTGAGACGCAGTCAGTCCCCCCCCCTGGCTACGGACGCAGTCAGTCCCCCATCCCCCTGGTGTGGGACGCAGTCAGTCCCCCCCCCCCTGGTGCAAGACGCAGTCAGTCCCCCCCCTGGTGTGGGACGCAGTCAGTCCCCCCCCCCTGGTGTAAGACGCAGTCAGTCCCCCCCCTGGTGTGGGACGCAGTCAGTCCCCCCCCTGGTGTGGGACGCAGTCAGTCCCCCCCCCTGGTGTGGGACGCAGTCAGTCCCCCCCCACTGGTGTGGGACGCAGTCAGTCCCCCCCCCACTGGTGTGGGACGCAGTCAGTCCCCCCCCACTGGTGTGGGACGCAGTCAGTCCCCCCCCCCACTGGTGTGGGACGCAGTCAGTCCCCCCCCCACTGGTGTGGGACGCAGTCAGTCCCCCCGCCCCTTAGTGTGGGACGCAGTCAGTCCCCCCTCCCCCTGGCGTGGGACGCGGTCAGTCAGTCCCCCCGCCCCTTGGTGTGGGACGCAGTCAGTCCCCCCTCCCCCTGGCGTGGGACGCATTCAGTCAGTTCCCCCCCCCCTGGCGTGGGACGCGGTCAATCAGTTCCCCCTCCCCCTGGCGTGGGACGCAGTCAGTCCCCCTGGCGTGGGACGCAGTCAGTCCCCCTGGCGTGGGACGCAGTCAGTCCCCCTGGCGTGGGACGCAGTCAGTCCCCCTGGCGTGGGACGCAGTCAGTCCCCCCCTCCCCCTGGCGTGGCACGCAGTCAGTCCCTCTCCCCCTGGCGTGGCACGCAGTCAGTCCCCCCTCCCCCTGGCGTGGGACGCAGTCAGTCCCCCCCTCCCCCTGGCATGGGACACAGTCAGTCCCCCCCTCCCCCTGGCGTGGGACGCAGTCAGTCCCCCCTCCCCCTGGCGTGGGACGCAGTCAGTCCCCCCTCCCTCTGGCGTGGGACGCAGTCAGTCCCCCTGGCGTGGGACGCAGTCAGTCCCCCCCTTCCCCTGGCGTGGGACGCAGTCAGTCCCCCCCCACTGGTGTGGGACGCAGTCAGTCCCCCCCCCCACTGGTGTGGGACGCAGTCAGTCCCCCCCCCACTGGTGTGGGACGCAGTCAGTCCCCCCGCCCCTTAGTGTGGGACGCAGTCAGTCCCCCCTCCCCCTGGCGTGGGACGCGGTCAGTCAGTCCCCCCGCCCCTTGGTGTGGGACGCAGTCAGTCCCCCCTCCCCCTGGCGTGGGACGCATTCAGTCAGTTCCCCCCCCCTGGCGTGGGACGCGGTCAATCAGTTCCCCCTCCCCCTGGCGTGGGACGCAGTCAGTCCCCCTGGCGTGGGACGCAGTCAGTCCCCCTGGCGTGGGACGCAGTCAGTCCCCCTGGCGTGGGACGCAGTCAGTCCCCCTGGCGTGGGACGCAGTCAGTCCCCCCCTCCCCCTGGCGTGGCACGCAGTCAGTCCCTCTCCCCCTGGCGTGGCACGCAGTCAGTCCCCCCTCCCCCTGGCGTGGGACGCAGTCAGTCCCCCCCTCCCCCTGGCATGGGACACAGTCAGTCCCCCCCTCCCCCTGGCGTGGGACGCAGTCAGTCCCCCCTCCCCCTGGCGTGGGACGCAGTCAGTCCCCCCTCCCTCTGGCGTGGGACGCAGTCAGTCCCCCTGGCGTGGGACGCAGTCAGTCCCCCCCTTCCCCTGGCGTGGGACGCAGTCAGTCCCCCTGGCATGGGACGCAGTCAGTCCCCCCCTTCCCCTGGCGTGGGACGCAGTCAGTCCCCCCCTCCCCCTGGCGTGGGACGCAGTCAGTCCCCCCTCCCCCTGACGTGGGACGCAGTCAGTCCCCCCTTCCCCTGGCGTGGGACGCACTCAGTCCCCCCCTCCCCCTGGCGTGGGACGCAGTCAGTCCCCCCTCCCCCTGGCGTGGGACGCAGTCAGTCCCCCCCTCCACCTGGCGTGGGACGCAGTCAGTCCCCCCTCCCCCTGGCGTGGGACGCAGTCAGTCCCCCCCTCCCCCTGGCGTGGGACGCAGTCAGTCCCCCTTCCCCCTGGCGTGGGACGCAGTCAGTCCCCCTGGCGTGGGACGCAGTCAGTCCCCCTGGCGTGGGACGCAGTCAGTCCCCCTGGCGTGGGACGCAGTCAGTCCCCCCTCCCCCTGGCGTGGGACGCAGTCAGTCCCCCCCTCCCCCTGGCGTGGGACGCAGTCAGTCCCCCCCCACTGGCGTGGGACTCAGTCAGTCCCCCCCCTGGTGTGGGACGCAGTCAGTCCCCCCCTGGTGTGGGACGCAGTCAGTCCCCCCCCCTTGGTGTGGGACGCAGTCAGCCCCCCCCCCCTTGGTGTGGGACGCAGTCAGCCCCCCCCCCCTTGGTGTGGGACGCAGTCAGTCCCCCCCTCTTGGTGTGGGACGCAGTCAGTCCCCCCCTTTGTGTGGAACCCAGTCAGTCCCCCCTCCCTGGCGTGAGACGCAGTCAGTCCCCCCCCCTGGTGTGGGACGCAGTCAGTCCCCCCCCTGGTGTGGGACGCAGTCAGTCCTCCCCCTGGTGTGGGACGCAGTCAGTCCCCCCCCTGGTGTGGGACGCAGTCAGTCCTCCCCCTGGTGTGGGACGCAGTCAGTCCCCCCCCTGGTGTGGGACGCAGTCAGTCCCCCCCTGGTGTGGGACGCAGTCAGTCCCCCCCTCCTGGTGTGGGACGCAGTCACTCCCCCCCCCCACTGGTGTGGGACGCAGTCAGCCCCCCCCCCCACTGGTGTGGGACGCAGTCAGTCCCCTCCCCCCACTGGTGTGGGACGCAGTCAGTCCCCCCCCCCCACTGGTGTGGAACACGGTCAGTCAGTTCCCCCCCCCCCTGGCGTGGGACGCGGTCAGTCCCCCTGGCGTGGGATGCAGTCAGTCCCCCCTCCCCCTGGCGTGGGACGCAGTCAGTTCCCCCCGGCGTGGGACGCCGTCAGTCCCCCCCTCCCCCTGGCGTGGGACGCCGTCAGTCCCCCCCTCCCCCTGGCGTGGGACGCAGTCAGTCCCCCCCCTCCCCCTGGCGTGGGACGCAGTCAGTCCCCCCCTCCCCCTGGCGTGGTACGCAGTCAGTCCCCCCCTCCCCCTGGCGTGGGACGCAGTCAGTCCCCCCCTCCCCCTGGCGTGGGACGCAGTCAGTCCCCCCCTCCCCCTGGCGTGGGACGCAGTCAGTCCCCCCCTCCCCCTGGCGTGGGACGCAGTCAGTCCCCCCCTCCCCCTGGCGTGGGACGCAGTCAGTCCCCCCCTCCCCCTGGCGTGGGACGCAGTCAGTCTTTGGTAATACATTGGTCAGTATTTGGTAATACATAAAATTGTATGTTTGTTTACAAATATAAAAGATAAATTGAAAGTTAAAGATGCTAATGTAGCTTGACTAAATATAATGTAAGTAGGATATAATTTGGTGCTCTGTAAGCGCGACCCACTGTAAGATAAGCGAGGACTAGAATAGTGCTTTAGCTCCTGTCCTCCTGCTCCTCCTCCTCCTCTCCCTTCACCCGTCTAGTTATGGACACGCAGAACAAAGTGGAAGGGCCTGGCTGCAAGAGGAAGGCGGACGACTGCCAGACCATCAATAGTCCCGGAAAAAGACCAAAATACACCGATGAAAATACTGGATATGAAGTCAGCCCAGATGGACAGGTCCTAACACTGTTCCTACTTCACCCTCCCGTATGCACCGAGCCCCCATCCCTGAAGGGATTGAAGAATATTGCCCTGAAGGGCCACAATTACCTCAAGGCTCTGGTAAACTATAAGTTTTGTACCATGTTTGTGGACACCGGCGCTTCAGGCAATATGATCAAAGACAAAGATGCAAGAATACTGGGATTGGATAAGAAGGTTTCGACCAGCCAATATAGTAAAGTCGCCTTCTTTGACAAAGACAGAAACGTCAGCATAAGGATTGTTGAAAATGTTAAAATCCTCCTAGAACACCGCATAGAGCTGGTTACCAAAGTAGACATTTTCCCGACAGAAATTGATAATTTATTCGGCTTAAACAAATATCCAATGATTTTCTTCAGTTTCCCACTAATGGTCGAGTACCATGTAATACAGCAGTTTAAACGGGATAATTCTTATATATATTTCAAGAACCTTCCAAGGTCTCAGAATAATAAGTTTAGGTTTCATAAATGTTGCATTAGGATCAAGATGCCGCCATCATCACAACCTGACCGCTGCACAAACAAAATAGTCATTGATTCGGGAGCTGACAAGACGTTCGTCTCAAGATTATACCTAAAGAGACTCGGTCTAGAGAAACGTCCTCCCCAAACACTCCGGATACACATGGGGGGTGACGTATATCTGCAGGATGAGTTAAGTGTCCATCCAAACCCGGATGAGATATATCCCTTCACCATAGGCACGGACGTATTTGAGAAGTATGAATGTATACTCGACGCCTCCGCCTTCCAATTGTTCTTTAACGTTAATAATAATACTTATATGTCCCTGTTAACCTGATGACCTAATTGGACTTCAATAAAGTAGTGTTTCATTGTTTTGTATAAAAAAAATAAAAAAATGTGTGAGTGTGTGTGTAGACTCGCCTAGTTGTGCTTCGCGAGGGTTGAGCTCTGGCTCTTTGGTCCCGTCAATCAACTAGTGTACAGATTCCTGAGCCTATTGGGCTCTATCATATCTACATTTGAAACTGTGTATGGAGTCAGCCTCCACCACATCACTGCCTAATGCATTCCATCTGTTAATTACTCTAGCTGCCACTGAAAAAGTTCTTTCTAACGTCCCTGTGGCTCATTTGAGTACTCAGTTTCCACCTGTCTCCCCTTGTTCGTGTTCCACCAGTGTTAAATAAATATCTTTTATCTACCATGTCAATTCCTGTGAGAATTTTGTAGGTAATGATCATGTCTCTCCTTACTCATCAGTCTTCCAGTGTCGTGAGGTGCAGGTAACGCAGCCTTTCCTCGTAACTCATGCCTCTTAGTTCTGGGACTGGCGTAGTGGCATACCTCTGAACATTTTCCAGCTTCGTCTAGTAATAGTGAAAATGGTGGTATGTTAGTATGGGTGATAGTCATGATACTGGTAGATGTGAAGATGGTGGTATGTTAATATGAGTGATAGTGAGGATGATGGTAGTTGTGAAGATGGTGGTATGTTACTATGGGTGATAGTGAGGATGTTGGTAGTAGTGAAGATGGTGGTATGTTAATATGGGTGATAGTGAGGATGTTGGTAGTAGTGAAGATGGTGGGATGTTACTATGGGTGATAGTGAGGATGTTTGTAGTTGTGAAGATGGTGGTATGTTAATATGGGTGATAGTGAGGATGTTGGTAGTAGTGAAGATGGTGGTATGTTAATATGGGTGATAGTGAGGATGATGGTAGTTGTGAAGATGGTGGTATGTTAATATGGGTGATAGTGAGGATGTTGGTAGTTGTGAAGATGGTGGGATGTTAATATGGGTGATAGTGAGGATATTGGTAGTAGTGAAGATGGTGGTATGTTAATATGGATGATAGTGAGGATGTTGGTAGTAGTGAAGATGGTGGTATGTTAATATGGGTGATAGTGAGGATGATGGTAGTTGTGAAGATGGTGGTATGTTAATATGGGTGATAGTGAGGATGGTGGTAGTTGTGAAGATGGTGGTATGTTAATATGGGTGATAGTGAGGATGTTGGTAGTTGTGAAGATGGTGGGATGTTACTATGGGTGATAGTGAGGATGTTGGTAGTTGTGAAGATGGTGGTATGTTAATATGGGTGATAGTGAGGATATTGGAAGTTGTGAAGATGGTGGGATGTTACTATGGGTGATAGTGAGGATGTTGGTAGTTGTGAAGATGGTGGTATGTTAATATGGGTGATAGTGAGGATGTTGGTAGTTGTGAAGATGGTGGGATGTTAATATGGGTGATAGTGAGGATGTTGGTAGTTGTGAAGATGGTGGTATGTTAATATGGGTGATAGTGAGGATGTTGGTAGTTGTGAAGATGGTGGGATGTTACTATGGGTGATAGTGAGGATGATGGTAGTTGTGAAGATGGTGGTATGTTAATATGGGTGATAGTGAGGATGGTGGTAGTTGTGAAGATGGTGGTATGTTAATATGGGTGATAGTAAGGATGCTGGTAGTTGTGAAGATGGTGGGATGTTACTATGGGTGATAGTGAGGATGGTGGTAGTTGTGAAGATGGTGGTATGTTAATATGGGTGATAGTGAGGATGCTGGTAGTTGTGAAGATGGTGGGGTGTTACTATGGGTGATAGTGAGGATGTTGGTAGTAGTGAAGATGGTGGGATGTTAATATGGGTGATAGTGAGGATGGTGGTAGTTGTGAAGATGGTGGTATGTTAATATGGGTGATAGTGAGGATGCTGGTAGTTGTGAAGATGGTGGGGTGTTACTATGGGTGATAGTGAGGATGTTGGTAGTAGTGAAGATGGTGGGATGTTAATATGGGTGATAGTGAGGATGTTGGTAGTAGTGAAGATGGTGGGATGTTAATATGGGTGATAGTGAGGATGGTGGTAGTTGTGAAGATGGTGGTATGTTAATATGGGTGATAGTAAGGATGCTGGTAGTTGTGAAGATGGTGGGATGTTAATATGGGTGATAGTGAGGATAATGGTAGTTGTGAAGATGGTGGTATGTTAATATGGGTGATAGTGAGGATGTTGGTAGTTGTGAAGATGGTGGGATGTTAATATGGGTGATAGTGAGGATGGTGGTAGTTGTGAGGATGGTGGTATGTTAATATGGGTGATAGTGAGGATAATGGTAGTTGTGAAGATGGTGGTATGTTAATATGGGTGATAGTGAGGATAATGGTAGTTGTGAAGATGGTGGGATGTTAATATGGGTGATAGTGAAGATGTTGGTAGTTGTGAAGATGGTGGTATGTTAATATGGGTGATAGTGAGGATGTTGGTAGTTGTGAAGATGGTGGGATGTTAATATGGGTGATAGTGAGGATGGTGGTAGTTGTGAAGATGGTGGTATGTTAATATGGGTGATAATGAGGATGTTGGTAGTTGTGAAGATGGTGGGATGTTAATCAGGGTGATAGTGAGGATGGTGGTAGTTGTGAAGATGGTGGTATGTTAATATGAGTGATATTGAGGATGCTGGTAGTTGTGAAGATGGTGGGATGTTAATATGGGTGATAGTGAGGATGGTGGTAGTTGTGAAGATGGTGGTATGTTAATATGGGTGATAGTGCGGATGCTGGTAGTTGTGTAGATGGTGGGATGTTAATATGGGTGATAGTGAGGATAATGGTAGTTGTGGAGATGGTACCGGGTTGATACCAGGTTGATGGGGTTTTGGGAGTTCTTCTACTCCCCAAACCCGGCCCGGGGCCAGGCTCGACTTGTGAGAGTTTGGTCCAATAGGCTGTTGCTTGGAGCGGCCCGCAGGCCCACATACCCACCGCAGCCTGGTTGGTCTGGCACTCCTTGGAGGAAATGGCCATTGCTTTGCGCAGGAAAGCGGTGTTTCTGATGGGGGGAAAAAGAGAGACAATTGCACAGCGCAATCTGCAGGCGCAGTACGGTCAGTACTGGGTGGCATATAAATAGCTTTGGAAAAGGGGTCCTGCCCTCACTCTTGTTCCCGCCACAGACCGCTTCACACGAAACGTACCATCTCGCTCCGCACCGCCTTGAGGTTACCTTGAGGTTACCTCCCAGACTGATCCGCCAGGGCCCTACTCAATTTGCTTTAAGGTACAGTGCTGTTTCCATTACAAATTTAGTCAGGACTGTCCCCAGTGTCCGGCGTGTGCCTAGCGCCATCCCCTCGCGGTCCGTGCATCCCGCCCTAGCTAGTTCCCTAGGGTCCTCAGCCCCGTCACACCTGTCTTGGGGTCTGCCGGCGCGCCCTTCAGGTCCGTGCCCGGTGGGGCCCCTCTCTGAGAGGCCCAGCGTCGCCTGGTGGCGTGCCACGTGGCCAGGTTTTGGAGTCCTCTGTCCCTATGGCCGGCCTTAAGGCCCTGAGTTCCCGCTGCGCCCTCAGTGTGGGCGGCCACCCCCTGCTGCCGCAATGCCCCTTGGCAGGTGTGTGTCTCGCGCCGTGCCCCTAACAGACCGTGCCCCGGTTTTGCTTGCTCCCAGGCGTGCCCTTGGGGCACCTGTTTGCCCGCGCCCTAGTGGGCGGGCTCACGCATCGTGCACAGGTGCTGGACCGTTTGGCGGCGCCGTGGCCATGCCCAATAGTTGCATGCCTGTAGGCGTGCCCTAGGGGCCTCGGACTGTGAGGTGGCCTGGCGTCCCCTTGTGGCGACGCCATGTGGTCAGTTTGCAAGCATGCGAGAACAAGAGTAAGTAAGTAATTATCAAAAGAAGGCACCAAACCGGGAAGGCTATGTAGCACCATCAAATGCGCAAAATAATCAGAGGGCGCTAAATATCACCAAGGATGCCAATACGAGAACAAAAACGCATAAGGCGAACGATATTAAAAGTATCCGAGTCACCAAGAATTCTATTGAGGGACAGGTGACCGCGAGGGGCGGTCGGAAAGCAAGACACACGCTCGTCCTGGAAGTCAGGACATTCAAGAAGGACATGCACAACCGTAAGAGGGACAATGCAACTAGGACAATAAGGAGCAGGGCGGCGCTCCATCAAGTGACCATGAGTTAAGCGAGTATGGCCAATACGCAACCTCGCCAGAGTTGTTTCCCACCGCCGGTTACGGTGGAAGGAGGACGGCCACGAGGAAACACAACATTTTAGAGTACGTAATGGGGCCTCGTAGCCTGGTGGACAGCGCGCAGGACTCTTAATTCTGTGGCGCGGGTTCGATTCCCGCACGAGGCAGAAACAAATGGGCAAAGTTTCTTTCACCCTGAATGCCCCTGTTCCCTAGCAGTAAATAGGTACCTGGGTGTTAGCCAGCTGTCACGGGCTGCTTCCTGGGGGTGGAGGCCTAGTCGAGGACCGGGCCGCGGGGACACTAAAAAGCCCCGAAATCATCTCAAGATAACCTCAAGACGTAGCTTGTTACCAGTAACAGACAACCAAGAAGCCTGCCAACGGGTAAGGACTGAGGAATGGATAACCGGGTAAAAGTCGGAATATGGAATGCCCTTACGAGAGATGGGACAAGAGCGGACAGCTTCCTTGGCGGCAGCATCCGCACGCTCATTTAAAGACACACCAATATGGCTGGGAACCCAACAAAACTCAACCGACTTAAATTTACTGTGAACGAGAAACAGCCAATGCTGGATCTCGACAACCACTGGATGAACTGGATTAAAGGACCCGAGAGCCATGAGGGCACTACGAGAGTCAACAACAACTACAAAGGAAGACTGACAACGAGAAAGTAGGAGACGAAGAGCATAGAGAATAGCATAAAGTTCTGCTGTAAAGATGCTAGTCTCCGGAGGCAAGCGACACATATAAGTGCGATCAGGAAAAACAACAGAGTAGCCAACACCGTCCGCTGACTTAGACCCATCGGTGAAGACAGAAACGGAGCGGGAGTGAGAAGAAAAGTGCTCGAGGAAAAGGCGTTTTAGAACCGTAGGAGGGGTAAAAGCTTTAGTGATACGGGTCAAGGATGTACAAAACCGCGGAAGAGGGACCCTCCACGGGGGCAAAGAAGGAACAACACGAGGAGAAACATCAGAAATACGAACGGAAAGAGAATCCTGCAGGCGAGACAACCGGACAGAAAGAGGGAGGTGGTGAAGAGGAACAGGAACCGCACGAGGGGTAAAAGTTAAAGCACGACAGAGGCGAGAGGAAGGATGTTGCAAGGACCGCGCAAGATAGCGAAGACAGTAGCGATCACGGGGGTCCTGGAGAGACAGGAAGCCAGTGTCAACATACAAGCTAAGGACGGGAGTCGAACGAAAGGCACCAGAACCGAGGCGCAACCCAGTATGGTGCAAAGCATCAAGACGGCGAAGAGTAGAAGGAGAAGCAGACGAGTAAGCAGGGCAACCATAATCGAGCTTAGACAGGACGAGAGAGGAATGTAAAGCAAGGAGAGTGCGCCTATCTGCCCCCCAAGAAGTATGGGACAAGACCCGAAGGAGGGTAAGGGCCTTAGAGCACTCAACACGGAGGTAAGAGATATGGGGAGACCAAGACAAACGAGTGTCAAGGAATAACCCCAAAAGCTTCGCGGAATCTTTGTATTCAAGGGGATGACCATAAAGTGACAAAGAGGGACGAAGAACAACCCGTTTCCGCGTAAATGTCATGGCACAAGTCTTAGAAGTAGAGAACTTGAAGCCATGATCAGTGGCCCAAGACGACACGGCATCAATTGCAAGTTGAAGCCGGCGTTGAAGGAGAGGCGAATCATCACCCTGACAACAAAGGGTAAGATCATCGACATAGAGAGCGGAGAAGATGCCAGAAGGAAGAGAGGAAAGAAGACCATTGAGGGCAACCAGAAAAAGAGTAGTGCTCAGAACACTACCCTGGGGCACACCTTCGTATTGCTGAAAAGAGGCAGAGAGCGCGGTACCAAGGCGCACCCGAAAGGAACGACTGGAGAGGAAGCTGCGGAGAAAGAGAGGGAGATGACCACGAAGGCCAAAAGAATGAAGTTGAGATAGAATATGATATCGCCAAGTGGTGTCGTAAGCCTTTCCCAGGTCAAAAAGGACGACAACAACGGAGGTCTTCGCAGCAAAAGCAGTACGAATATAGACCACCAAGTTCACCAGGACATCTGTCGTGCTGCGGCACTTGCGGAAACCAAATTGAGAAGGGAAGAGGAGGTGATGGTGTTCCAGGAACCACATCAGACGAACGTTAACCATACGTTCAAAAAGTTTGCAGACACAACTTGTGAGAGCAATAGGGCAAAAGTCCTTAGGGAAAGTACCCAGAGACCCCGGTTTGCGAACAGGGAGGACAACTGCATCGAGCCAGTCCTCAGAGACTGACGACGACTCCCAGATCCGATTATACAGACTCCGTAAATACTGAGACGTGCACGGAGGGAGATGGCGAAGCATCTCATAATGAATACCATCGGAGCCCGCCGCCGTAGAACCGCAGAGGGCCAGGGCAGAACGAAGTTCAGAGAGAGAGAAGGGATCATTATAGGGAAGTTGAAGACGAGTGCAGAAATCTAAAGGACGAGACTCAAGGACAGGTTTACGAAGAAGAAAAGATTGGGGAAGATGAAGACCAGAGCTAACAGAAGAAAAGTGGAAACCCAGTGCGGAAGCGACCTGCAACGGGTCCGCCACAAGAGTATCATGGAGGTGAAGGACCGGTGAAACATCGGGGATGAATTTACCCGCTTTCTTGCGGATACGCTTCCAGATCTGGGCCAGAGGAGTTTCGGACGAAATTGTTGAGACATAAGATGCCCAACATTCACGTTTAGCTGCACGGATGGCCCTACGGGCCACCGCACTCGCTTTCCGATTGAAAAGAAAAGAATCGGTCGTCTGCCTACGGCGGTGCCTCTTCCAGGCTGCACGCTTACAGCGGACAGCCCGAGCACAGTCCGCATTCCACCAGGGAACGCTCTTCCGTGGACCCCGAGAGGAAGAGCGAGGGATAGAGCGGAGGGCAGCGTTGAAGACAGTGTCATGAAAAAGGAGGAGAGCGCGAGAGAGAGGCAGAAGGGAGAGGTCAGAGAGAGTAGCACTGAGGGTAAATAGGGTCCAGTCCACCTTAGCAAACTGCCACCTAGGGAAAGAGAGGGAAGAGCGAAACGAGAAAAAGGAAACAAGGATAGGGAAATGATCACTGCCATGGAGGTCATCAAGAACCTGCCACGTGAAATCTCAGTAAAGAGAAGAAGAGCAGAGAGAAATATCAAGACAGGAAAGGGTGCGAGTCCGAGAGTCCAAATGAGTGGGCTCACCAGAATTTAGAAGAGACAGGGAAGAAGAGAGGAGAAACGGCTCAAGAAGGTGACCCCGGGTATTCGTCAGAACATCACCCCAAAGAGAATGACGACAATTGAAGTCACCCAGCAGGAGCACAGGCTCCAGCAAGGAGTCCAAGAGGTGTTTCAAATCGGGAAGAGAAAGCGGGACACTCGGGGGGGGGAGATAAATGGAACAAACTGTGTACCATTTCCCCACAAAGATACGAGCAGCAGAACAATGGAGAGGCAAAGGAAAAAGTAAAGGAACAAAGGGAACATCAGCACGAATCAAGAGAGCAGAAGAATTAGAAGCCCCAGCAACGGCTGGGGGGGGGGGGGGGAGAAAGGAATAACCACGAAAACGACCAGGACGAGCACCAAGCATCGGCTCCTGGAGACAGACACAAAGGGGCGAAAACCGCGAAATCAGAAGTTGGAGTTCGAGGAAATTGGCGTAATAACCTCGAACGTTCCACTGAAGAAGAGACATCGACGAGAAGAGAAAGGACAAAAACAGAGAACAAGGAAGAAACAAAGGCGAAAGAGCAACAGAGCACGTTAAAGAATATCAGGGTCGGGATCAGGGTCAGCAAAGTCAGGGTTAGGGGGCATAGGTAAACTGAGCAAAGACGGAGGGAAGGATGCGGGAGAACAGATCAGAGGTGGGCGGGCGGGGTCCGGAGGAGGAGACAACGGAGAGGAGCAGTCAAGGACAGCAGCAGGAAGAGGGGGAGTAGAAAGAGGGGAGCGCACCTCAGCAAGGGCAGCAACCGAAAGGGAAGCGGGGGCCAAAGGAACCTCCATAGCTGGAACAGGGGGGCGCAATCACTAAAATGGGAGGGGAAGGAGCAACAGAGCCAGAAGTAAGGGCTGAGGAAAAAAGCGAAGCCTTCTTACCCGCCGGAGAGGAGGAAGGAGAGGAGCCAGGCTTACACTTCTGACTTAAAGAGACCGGTGTCCCAGCAACTACGTACCGGGCAATGGATTCCAGTGTCTCAACAGGAGAAGCTGAACGAGAGCACACACGACGGCCGTTAGGAGAGCGATGGACATCCACCTGCACCGACAGGCGGCGGGGAGAGCCGATAGATGGAGGAGAAGGATGGGAAGGAGGATCGGAGGGAGACGAGGAAGAAGACACTGGAGACATGACAGACCGGGTAGAAAGAAGGGGAACCCCAGACAGAGGACCAGCAGGGGGACCCTTCAGGACAGAACTCAAAGGAACAGAGGAGGGGGCAGTGGGCGCATCAGGGTCCAAGGCCCGGAAACGGTTGAGAGTCTGAGGAAGGTGGGAAGGATGGGGAGAAGAAGAGCGCAACACACGAGCATAAGAGACGTTAGCATAAGGCGGGAGCCGGCGAACCTGGCGCCTCACCTCGGGAAAAGATAAACGCTACTGGTGCTTCAAGTTGAGGACGGCTCCCTCAAGCTTGTAATGGATACAGGCATGGGAGAAGGTAGGATGGGCCTCACCGCAGTTGAGGCAGCGAGCTTGGGGAGAAGTGTACTCCGACTTAGAGTGACCTTCACCCCCACACAAAGGGCAGAGAGAGACAGTCCGGTCAGGGATCTCGCCAAGGCAGGATAAGGCAGCCAAGCGGGAAGCTGCAACCTGAGAAGGAGCAGCAACGACACGTGTACCGAGACGAGTGGGGTGGAAAGTAACAGACGCATCCACGGAATCAACGAGATGCCGATGGAGGGAGAAATCGTCAGGCGGCGCAAAATCAAGAGGGAGGAGATCAAAGTATTTGGCCCACGAAGCAGGACCCAATGAGGCCTGATACGCATCAGTACAGGAAGGAAACGAGCGAGTGCGGCCATGGCGCAGATGGCGTTGAGAATCCCCAGAGAGAGAGGGGTCAAAAGGCGCAGTAGTCACAACGAGAGACTTAGCCGCACCAGGGGACGAAGCGGTCACCACTGGGGGCGTGAGGCTCGACCCAACAACAGAGGAGGGAGGGGAGCTGGGGGAAGAATCCAGGATGGTCAAGGGAGGAGCAAGGTTGGGGCCCACTGCAGCGGGGGCTACAGAGCCCAGTCTTCCAATACAGGCCGACTCGGGGGCTTGGTCGCCCACCCCACGAGCCTGAGAGGGTACAACAGAAACATTCAACGACATATAGACGTAGAAAAAGAAATTCATCAACGAATGTGCCCCCATACCCACCATGGAGCCACAATTAGAGGCAGGACACCCAACAGGAAGCCATTTCCAACCATGCCGGGGCCCCCTAGGGGTGCGTCGTGAGTATACGCCCCACAAACGCCACCTTAAGAACCGTCAGTCCGTTGAGATCAGGTTCAGTAACGAAAGGGGGATTAACAATAAAACGTTCCCCTCGCTCGAGACGTAGGGTACTACTGTTCTAAGGGTGCAAGAGTATGCCTCCTCAAGCACCCGGGCGTCAAAATAGAAGAAGTCCAAAGGAATAACCAAAACAAGCAAAAGGTCGACAGGAAAAGACAAGCAGATAGGAGAAGAGGGGGGGAGAAAAACGAAACAAAAGGAAAAGGAAAAGCGATCCGGCACAATTAGAGAAGACAGCAGCCGGAGTGCAAGGCCACCAAAGGACAGAGGACTGTCCCACGGAGCATCACACTCCAGCAGCTGTCCAGTAAGCCCCCCTCACGACGCCAACGGGCCGGATGGGGAGGGGGGGGGGTTAGATTTAGGAAATACTTGGGTAAATACTTTTTCGGTAACAGGGTTGTTGATTTGTGTTATCAATTACCTCGTAACGTGGTGGAGGTGGGGTCCCTCGATTGTTTCAAACGTGGGTTGGACATGTATATGAGTGGGATTGGGTGGTTATAAATAGGAGCTGCCTCAAATGGGCCAATAGGCCCTCTGCAGTTACCTTTGTTCTTATTTTCACATGTTCTTATAGTATAGATAAATTTCTAGATCTTCAGACTAATTCAGGAGCAAGAGTAATTGGCATGGAACGCAGTCAGTCCCCCCCCCCACTGGTGTGGGACGCAGTCAGTTCCCCCCCCCCCTGGTGTGGGACGCAGTCAGCACCCCCCTGGTGTGGGATGCAGTAAGCCCCCCCCCTTGGTGTGGGACGCAGTAAGCCCCCCCCCCTTGGTGTGGGACGCAGTCAGTCCCCCCCCCCTTGGTGTGGGACGCAGTCAGTTCCCCCCCCTTGGTGTGGGACGCAGTCAGTCCCCCCCCTTGGTGTGGGACGCAGTCAGTCCCCCCCCCTGGTGTGGGACGCAGTCCCTCCCCCTTGGTGTGGGACGCAGTCCCTCCCCCTTGGAGTGGGACGCAGTCAGTCCCCCCCCACTGGTGTGGGACGCAGTCAGTCCCCCCCCCTGGTGTGGGACGCAGTCAGTCCCCCCCTTGGTGTAAGACGCAGTCAGTCCCCCCCCTTGGTGTAAGACGCAGTCAGTCCCCCCCTCCCCCTGGCGTGGGACGCAGTCAGTCCCCCCCTCCCCCTGGCGTGGGACGCAGTCAGTCCCCCCCTCCCCCTGGCGTGGGACGCAGTCAGTCCCCCCCTCCCCCTGGCGTGGGACGCAGTCAGTCCCCCCCTCCCCCTGGCGTGGGACGCAGTCAGTCCCCCCCTCCCCCTGGCGTGGGACGCAGTCAGTCCCCCCCTCCCCCTGGCGTGGGACGCAGTCAGTCCCCCCCTCCCCCTGGCGTGGGACGCAGTCAGTCCCCCCCTCCCCCTGGCGTGGGACGCAGTCAGTCCCCCCCTCCCCCTGGCGTGGGACGCAGTCAGTCCCCCCCTCCCCCTGGCGTGGGACGCAGTCAGTCCCCCCCTCCCCCTGGCGTGGGACGCAGTCAGTCCCCCCCTCCCCCTGGCGTGGGACGCAGTCAGTCCCCCCCTCCCCCTGGCGTGGGACGCAGTCAGTCCCCCCCTCCCCCTGGCGTGGGACGCAGTCAGTCCCCCCCTCCCCCTGGCGTGGGACGCAGTCAGTCCCCCCCTCCCCCTGGCGTGGGACGCAGTCAGTCCCCCCCTCCCCCTGGCGTGGGACGCAGTCAGTCCCCCCTCCCCCTGGCGTGGGACGCAGTCAGTCCCCCCTCCCCCTGGCGTGGGACGCAGTCAGTCCCCCCCTCCCCCTGGCGTGGGACGCAGTCAGTCCCCCCCTCCCCCTGGCGTGGGACGCAGTCAGTCCCCCCCTCCCCCTGGCGTGGGACGCAGTCAGTCCCCCCCTCCCCCTGGCGTGGGACGCAGTCAGTCCCCCCCTCCCCCTGGCGTGGGACGCAGTCAGTCCCCCCCTCCCCCTGGCGTGGGACGCAGTCAGTCCCCCCCTCCCCCTGGCGTGGGACGCAGTCAGTCCCCCCCTCCCCCTGGCGTGGGACGCAGTCAGTCCCCCCCCTCCCCCTGGCGTGGGACGCAGTCAGTCCCCCCCTCCCCCTGGCGTGGGACGCAGTCAGTCCCCCCCTCCCCCTGGCGTGGGACGCAGTCAGTCCCCCCCTCCCCCTGGCGTGGGACGCAGTCAGTCCCCCCCTCCCCCTGGCGTGGGACGCAGTCAGTCTTTGGTAATACATTGGTCAGTATTTGGTAATACATAAAATTGTATGTTTGTTTACAAATATAAAAGATAAATTGAAAGTTAAAGATGCTAATGTAGCTTGACTAATATAATGTAAGTAGGATATAATTTGGTGCTCTGTAAGCGCGACTCACTGTAAGATAAGCGAGGACTAGAATAGTGCTTTAGCTCCTGTCCTCCTGCTCCTCCTCCTCCTCTCCCTTCACCCGTCTAGTTATGGACACGCAGAACTAAGTGGAAGGGCCTGGCTGCAAGAGGAAGGCGGACGACTGCCAGACCATCAATAGTCCCGGAAAAAGACCAAAATACACCGATGAAAATACTGGATATGAAGTCAGCCCAGATGGACAGGTCCTAACACTGTTCCTACTTCACCCTCCCGTATGCACCGAGCCCCCATCCCTGAAGGGATTGAAGAATATTGCCCTGAAGGGCCACAATTACCTCAAGGCTCTGGTAAACTATAAGTTTTGTACCATGTTTGTGGACACCGGCGCTTCAGGCAATATGATCAAAGACAAAGATGCAAGAATACTGGGATTGGATAAGAAGGTTTCGACCAGCCAATATAGTAAAGTCGCCTTCTTTGACAAAGACAGAAACGTCAGCATAAGGATTGTTGAAAATGTTAAAATCCTCCTAGAACACCGCATAGAGTTGGTTACCAAAGTAGACATTTTCCCGACAGAAATTGATAATTTATTCGGCTTAAACAAATATCCAATGATTTTCTTCAGTTTCCCACTAATGGTCGAGTACCATGTAATACAGCAGTTTAAACGGGATAATTCTTATATATATTTCAAGAACCTTCCAAGGTCTCAGAATAATAAGTTTAGGTTTCATAAATGTTGCATTAGGATCAAGATGCCGCCATCATCACAACCTGACCGCTGCACAAACAAAATAGTCATTGATTCGGGAGCTGACAAGACGTTCGTCTCAAGGTTATACCTAAAGAGACTCGGTCTAGAGAAACGTCCTCCCAAACACTCCGGATACACATGGGGGGTGACGTGTATCTGCAGGATGAGTTAAGCGTCCATCCAAACCCGGATGAGATATATCCCTTCACCATAGGCACGGACGTATTTGAGAAGTATGAATGTATACTCGACGCCTCCGCCTTCCAATTGTTCTTTAACGTTAACAATAATACTTATAAGTCCCTATTAACCTGATGGCCTAATTGGACTTAAATAAAGTAGTGTTTCATTGTTTTGTATAAAAAAAATAAAAAAATGTGTGAGTGTGTGTGTAGACTCGCCTAGTTGTGCTTCGCGAGGGTTGAGCTCTGGCTCTTTGGTCCCGTCAATCAACTAGTGTACAGATTCCTGAGCCTATTGGGCTCTATCATATCTACATTTGAAACTGTGTATGGAGTCAGCCTCCACCACATCACTGCCTAATGCATTCCATCTGTTAACTACTCTAGCTGCCACTGAAAAAGTTCTTTCTAACGTCCCTGTGGCTCATTTGAGTACTCGGTTTCCACCTGTCTCCCCTTGTTCGTGTTCCACCAGTGTTAAATAAATATCTTTTATCTACCATGTCAATTCCTGTGAGAATTTTGTAGGTAATGATCATGTCTCTCCTTACTCATCAGTCTTCCAGTGTCGTGAGGTGCAGGTAACGCAGCCTTTCCTCATAACTCATGCCTCTTAGTTTCTGGGACTGGCGTAGTGGCATACCTCTGAACATTTTCCAGCTTCGTCTAGTAGTAGTGAAAATGGTGGTATGTTAGTATGGGTGATAGTGATGATGCTGGTAGTTGTGAAGATGGTGGTATGTTAATATGGGTGATAGTGAGGATGTTGGTAGTAGTGAAGATGGTGGATGTTATATGGGTGATAGTGAGGATGTTGGTAGTTGTGAAGATGGGGATGTTAATATGGGTGATAGTGAGGATGTTGGTAGTTGTGAAGATGGTGGGTGTTAATATGGGTGATAGTGAGGATGCTGGTAGTTGTGAAGATGGTGGGATGTTAATATGGGTGATAGTGAGGATGTTGGTAGTAGTGAAGATGGTGGGGTGTTAATATGGGTGATAGTGAGGATGCTGGTAGTTGTGAAGATGGTGGGGTGTTAATATGGGTGATAGTGAGGATGTTGGTAGTTGTGAAGATGGTGGGGTGTTAATATGGGTGATAGTGAGGATGTTGGTAGTTGTGAAGATGGGGGTGTTAATATGGGTGATAGTGAGGATGTTGGTAGTTGTGAAGATGGTGGGATGTTAATATGGGTGATAGTGAGGATTGGTAGTTGTGAAGATGGTGGGATGTTAATATGGGTGATAGTGAGGATGCTGGTAGT
>NC_091167.1:10012985-10129637 GCF_040958095.1 Procambarus clarkii
ACCTACTGTAACAGTCACTACACACACTACTGTAACAGTCACTACACACACTAAAGTAACAGTCACTACACACACTACTGTAACAGTCACTACACACAATACAGCAACAGTCACTACACATACTACAGTAACAGTCACTACACACACTACTGTAACAGTCACTACACACTACAGTAACAGTCACAAAACATACTACTGTAACAGCCACTACACACTACAGTAACAGTCACTACACACACTACAGTAACAATCACTACACACACTACTGTAACAGTCACTACACACACTACTGTAACAGTCACTACACACACTACAGTAACAATCACTACACACACTACTGTAACAGTCACTACACACACTACTGTAACAGTCACTACATACACTACTGTAACAGTCACTACACACACTACTGTAACAGTCACTACACACACTAAAGTAACAGTCACTACACACACTACTGTAACAGTCACTACACACACTACAGTAACAGTCACTACACACACTACTGTAACAGTCACTACACACACTACAGTAACAGTCACTACACACTACTCTTACAGTCACTACACACACTACTGTAACAGTCACTACACACACTAAAGTAACAGTCACTACACACACTACTGTAACAGTCACTACACACACTACAGTAACAGTCACTACACACACTACTGTAACAGTCACTACACACACTACTGTAACAGTCACTACACACTACAGTACCAGTCACTACACACATTACAGTAACAGTCACTACACACACTACAGTAACAGTCACTACACACTACTCTTACAGTCACTACACACACTACTGTAACAGTCACTACACACACTACTGTAACAGTCACTACACACACTACTGTAACAGTCACTACACACACTACAGTAACAGTCACTACACACACTATTGTAACAGTCACTACACACACTACTGTAACAGTCACTACACACACTACTGTAACAGTCACTACACACACTACTGTAACAGTCATTACACACACTACTGTAACAGTCACTACACACACTACTCTAACAGCCACTACACACACTAAAGTAACAGTCACTACACACACTACTGTAACAGTCACTGCACACACTACAGTAACAGTCACTACACATACTACAGTAACAGTCACTACACACACTACTGTAACAGTCACTACACACTGCAGTAACAGTCACAACACATACTACTGTAACAGCCACTACACACTACAGTAACAGTCACTACACACCGTAAAGTAACAGTCACTACACACACTATTGTAACAGTCACTACACACACTACAGTAACAGTTACTACACACAGTAATGTAAAAATCACTACCCACAGTACTGTAACAGTCTCTACACAGTACTGTAACAGTCACTACACACACTACAGTAACAGTCACTACACACACTACTGAAACAATCACTACACACACTACAGTAACAGTCACTACACACACTACTGTAACAGTCATTACACACAGTACTGTAACAGTCTCTACACAGTACTGTAACAGTCACTACACACACTACTGTAACATTCACTACACACAGTACTCTAACAGTCTCTACACAGTACTGTAACAGTCACTACACACACTACAGTAACAGTCACTACACACTACAGTAACAGTCACTACTCACACTACTGTAACAGTCACTACACACACTACAGTAACAGTCACTACACACACTACTGTAACAGTCACTACACACACTACTGTAACAGTCACTACACACACTACAGTAACAGTCACTACACACACTACTGTAACAGTCATTACACACACTACTGTAACAGTCACTAGACACACTACTGTAACAGTTACTACACACACTTCTGTAACAGTCACTACACACACTACAGTAACAGTCACTACACACACTACTGTAACAGTCAATACACACACTACTGTAACAGTCACTACACACACTACAGTAACAGTCACTACACACACGACAGTAACAGTCACTTCACACACTACTGTAACAGTCACTACACAGTACTGTAACAGTCACTAAACACACTACTGTAACAGTCACTACACACACTACAGTAACAGTCACTACACACACTACTGTAACGGACACTACACACACTACAGTAACAGTCTCTACACACACTACTGTAACAGTTACTACACACTACAGTGACAGTCACTACACACACTACTGTAACAGTCACTACACACACTACAGTAACTGTCACTACACACACTACTGTAACAGTCACTACACCCACTTCTGTAACAGTCACTACACACACTACAGTAACAGTCACTACACACCCTACTGTAACAGTCACTACACACACTACTGTAACAGTCACAACACACACTACTGTAACAGTCACTACACACACTACTGTAACAGTCACTACACACACTACAGTAACAGTCACTACACACACTACTGTAACAGTCCCTACATACACTACTGTAACAGTCACTACACACACTACTGTAACAGTCACTACACACACAACTGTAACAGTCACTACACACACTACAGTAACAGTCACTACACACACTACTGTAACAGTCACTACACACTACAGTAACAGTCACTACACACATTACTGTAACAGTCACTACACACACTACAGTAACAGTCACTACACACACTACTGTAACAGTCACTACACACACTACTGTAACAGTCACTACACACACTACTTTAACAGTCACTACACACACTACAGTAACAGTCACTACACACACTATGTAACAGTCACTACACACACTACTGTAACTGTCACTACACACACTACAGTAACAGTCACTACACACACTACAGTAACAGTCACTACACACTACTCTTACAGTCACTACACACACTACTGTAACAGTCACTACACACACTACAGTAACAGTCACTACACACACTACTGAAACAGTCACTACACACACTACTGTAACAGTCACTACACACACTAAAGTAACAGTCACTACACACACTACTGTAACAGTTACTACTCACAGTAATGTAAAAGTCACTACACATACTACTGCAACAGTCACTACACACTACTGTAACAGTCACTACACACACTACTGTAACAGTCACTACACATACTAAAGTAACAGTCACTACACACACTACTGTAACAGTCACTATACACACTACAGTAACAGTCAATACACATACTATAGTAACAGTCACTATACACACTACTGTAACTGTCACTACACACTACAGTAACAGTCACAACACATACTACTGTTACAGTCAATACACACTACAGTAACAGTCACTACACACAACAATAACGGTCACTTCACACTACAGTAACAGTCACTACACACACTACAGTAACAGTCACTACACACACTACTGTAACAGTCACTACACACACTACTGTAACAGTCACTAAACAGTACTGCAACAGTCACTACACACACTACAGTAACAGTCACTACACACACTACAGTAACAGTCACTACACACACTACTGTAACAGTCACTACACACACTACTGTAACAGTCACTACACACACTACAGTAACAGTCACTACACACACTACTGTAACAGTCACTACACAAACTACTGTTACAGTCACTACACACACTACTGTAACAGTCACTACACACACTACTGTAACAGTCACTACACAGTACTGTAACAGTCACTACACACACTACAGTAACAGTCACTATACACGTTACTGTAACAGTCACTACACACACTACTGTAACAGTCACTACACACACTACAGTAACAGTCACTACACAAACTACTGTAACAGTCACTACACACACTACAGTAACAGTCACTACATACACTACAGTAACAGTCACTACACACACTACTGTAACAGTCACTACCCACACTACAGTAACCGTCACTACACACACTACAGTAACAGTCACTACACACACTACAGTAACAGTCACTACACACACTACAGTAACAGTCACTACACACACTACTGTAACAGTCACTACACACACTACAGTAACAGTCACTACACACACTACTGTAACAGTCACAACCCACACTACAGTAACAGTCACTACACACACTACAGTAACAGTCACTACACACACTATAGTAACAGTCACTACACACACTACTGCAACAGTCACTACACACACTACTGTAACAGTCACTACACACACTACTGTAACAGTCTCTACACACACTACAGTAACAGTCACTACACACTACTCTTTTAGTCACTACACACACTACTGTAACAGTCACTACACACACTACAGTAACAGTCACTACACACACTACAGTAACAGTCACTACACACACTACAGTAACAGTCACTACACACACTACTGTAACAGTCACTACACACACTACAGTAACAGTCACTACACACACTACTGTAGCAGTCACTACCCACACTACAGTAACAGTCACTACACACACTACAGTAACAGTCACTACACACACTATAGTAACAGTCACTACACACACTACTGTAACAGTCACTACACACACTACTGTAACAGTCACTACACACACTACTGTAACAGTCCCTACACACACTACAGTAACAGTTACTACACACTACTCTTACAGTCACTACACACACTACTGTAACAGTCACTACACACACTACTGTAACAGTCACTACACACACTACTGTAACAGTCACTACACAGTACTGCAACAGTCACTACACACACTACAGTAACAGTCACTACACACACTACAGTAACAGTCACTACACACACTACTGTAACAGTCACTACACACACTACTGTAACAGTCACTACACACACTACAGTAACAGTCACTACACACACTACTGTAACAGTCACTACACAAACTACTGTTACAGTCACTACACACACTACTGTAACAGTCACAACACACACTACTGTAACAGTCACTACACAGTACTGTAACAGTCACTACACACACTACAGTAACAGTCACTATACACGTTACTGTAACAGTCACTACACACACTACTGTAACAGTCACTACACACACTACAGTAACAGTCACTACACACAATACTGTAACAGTCACTACACACACTACAGTAACAGTCACTACATACACTACAGTAACAGTCACTACACACACTACTGTAACAGTCACTACCCACACTACAGTAACAGTCACTACACACACTACAGTAACAGTCAATACACACACTACAGTAACAGTCACTACACACACTACAGTAACAGTCACTACACACACTACTGTAACAGTCACTACACACACTACAGTAACAGTCACTACACACACTTCTGTAACAGTCACAACCCACACTACAGTAACAGTCACTACACACACTACAGTAACAGTCACTACACACACTATAGTAACAGTCACTACACACACTACTGCAACAGTCACTACACACACTACTGTAACAGTCACTACACACACTACTGTAACAGTCTCTACACACACTACAGTAACAGTCACTACACACTACTCTTACAGTCACTACACACACTACTGTAACAGTCACTACACACACTACAGTAACAGTCACTACACACACTACAGTAACAGTCACTACACACACTACAGTAACAGTCACTACACACACTACTGTAACAGTCACTACACACACTACAGTAACAGTCACTACACACACTACTGTAACAGTCACTACCCACACTACAGTAACAGTCACTACACACACTACAGTAACAGTCACTACACACACTATAGTAACAGTCACTACACACACTACTGTAACAGTCACTACACACACTACTGTAACAGTCACTACACACACTACTGTAACAGTCCCTACACACACTACAGTAACAGTTACTACACACTACTCTTACAGTCACTACACACACTACTGTAACAGTCACTACACACACTACTGTAACAGTCACTACACACACTACTGTAACAGTCACTACACATACTACAGTAACAGTCACTACACACACTACAGTAACAGTCACTACACACACTACTGAAACAATCACTACACACACTACAGTAACAGTCACTACACACACTACTGTAACAGTCATTACACACAGTACTGTAACAGTCTCTACACAGTACTGTAACAGTCACTACACACACTACTGTAACATTCACTACACACAGTACTCTAACAGTCTCTACACAGTACTGTAACAGTCACTACACACACTACAGTAACAGTCACTACACACTACAGTAACAGTCACTACTCACACTACTGTAACAGTCACTACACACACTACAGTAACAGTCACTACACACACTACTGTAACAGTCACTACACACACTACTGTAACAGTCACTACACACACTACAGTAACAGTCACTACACACACTACTGTAACAGTCATTACACACACTACTGTAACAGTCACTAGACACACTACTGTAACAGTTACTACACACACTACTGTAACAGTCACTACACACACTACAGTAACAGTCACTACACACACTACTGTAACAGTCAATACACACACTACTGTAACAGTCACTACACACACTACAGTAACAGTCACTACACACACGACAGTAACAGTCACTTCACACACTACTGTAACAGTCACTACACAGTACTGTAACTGTAACGACCGCTTCCCTCTGTAGTAATAACCGCGGCCTCTATTGTAATAACCCAATGTTCCCCAGTATTAATCCTGTTATCTTGTGATCTCTCATAATCGTACTATACGCTCTCTATTGTAATTCTCCGTCTTTCTTCACTCAATACCCCAGCTTAACACTGTTACAGTCCAGTATGACCCCTCACTGGACTGCCACGTATGTAAGAGGAATATTAAATGAGGAAGATACACCAAGGACAAGGGTTATTAGTTAAAACAATAACAAAACACATTAACACTGCCACCACCTTCCTGACCAACCATACCTGAATGTGTCAATCACCGATCCCCCAGGAAGGCAAGGAATCAGTAACCATGGGACTCCGGGTAATATGAATTTCAGTAATAAATTTTGGAAAATTAGTTTGTGTAATTTACGTTACTAATTTAAATCCAAGGGCAACTTTAGTATCGATTAATTGTTAGGAGAACCTGGGGGCTTCCAATACAACACCTAAAAATGACAAAGTAGCAAAATATATCAAAGGGGAGTTAAGTGAATACCACTGGACAAGCTATACAATTTATTTTATGAAACATGTAAATTAAGACAATTTGAACACATAACCTATTCTATTTCCCTAGAGGCACAATGGATATTTACCGAGGACACAAAAACTCAAGTGCTACGATACCTTAAATACCCGCACTACGGCCACGATGTTGATGGCTGCCCTCAGCCCCGAGGATACGGGCTTGCGGCCCTGTTCCTGATACACTCCCAAGACACACTGATGAAATTTAGTTTTTCCAACTTATTGCTGGGAAGGATTACTCCTCCCACCATCTAATACAGCCCCAGGGCTCCACCCATTATTTTGGCCCTGGCCAACCATTTAACACGTAGGCCTGAGGTCTGGCTCTCTAGGGCCAATAAGGACTTGGCCCTTATCTCAGGCCAATCACCTTCACTGATCTGTCGTGGAAAGCTACATGAATTTCTGAAGATTGAGTCAGCTCTCCCCAGCTAGAGAAGGGGGACAAGGCGCGTCTATGGAGCCCAGACACCTGCGAGCAATGTTTACAAAACTGATAATTTATGTTCAAGCCCGTCTCCTCTAAGATAGGAGTAGGGACATTTGACTCTGCCTGGTATGGGGAAGGCCGCTGAGAGGGAAAGAGAGGGGATGGAGAGGGGAATATCTGAGTGGGGAATTGAGTGGGAGAAGCCAAGGTATCCAAGACCACCCCACCCTCAGGTCAACCTCTTGACCCTGACAAATGGGCGACAGGGGGGGGGGAAGAGGAGGAGACGAATGACGGCCAAGGGGAGGGGAGAAGGAAGGAGGGGAGAGGGAGAAGGAAAGGAGGGGAGAAGGGGAGGGAAAAGAGGGGAGAAGGGAGAACCAATGATCTGAGCCCCAGATCATTACAACTCCCCCTCCTCGGAAATTAAGAAATTTGTGTGTAAAGCAAGTTACACACACTTTTCTTATCCAGAAATCCTGCCCTACCCTAACCATTACTCCAAAAACAACATTTTTAACCCAACACTATTTTCAACCAATGCCTCAAAACAAAAGAAATTATCTAATCCTAACTAATTCCATACAATACTCCAACAACAATAACGGCACACCCAAAAGGTGTGCCCCAGCATGTATTTATACCTATCAACACAACAGTAATAATTCATAAAACATAAGGACAGAGACCGCCCCTATAATCCTGACTGTCCAACTTGGGTGCAGCCCCGTACCCTTCCAACTACCTGGAAGACAAAATATCCTATACCTGTCTTGATATAGTAACACATAACTGGAGAAATCCCAACCTAACAATTACTAACTAGCTAAAATCAGCTGATAGCCTTCAGCTAACCCAGTATTCCACCCGGAATAAAGATCAAACACATCACACAAAACATTAAATAAAAAAAAATCAATGTCATTAAAAATATTTAACAAAATTATAAAATTATATCAACATGGAAGAACACTACCTCTCAGGGACCTAGTGTTCCACTCCACACCTGTGGCAACTGTCCACCACAGCGCATCCCAATCTTAAAATCTAAAGAAAAGACACAAAAATATTTTTATTATTAAAAAAAAATCAATGTCCACAGACATGTCCCTTAACCAACAACAACACTCTGGATATAAGTTCCTCCAACTCCTAATATCCCAGAGTTCATATTCAAGTCCACAACCACAGCGGGTGAACACATTTGTCAGACTGTGTACCACATCCTTATTGTTCAGTAAACCACAAAAAAAAATAAAAAAAAAATATGTATAACTATCAGTATCTAGGATCTAGAAAAATCTAGATAAAGTTCCCCACTGATCAACGTTTCTAGAGACCCTACTAGATGGTTCTCAAACTAGTTCACTCATACAACTTATCTAGAGACAGGGTCATTTTCTAGATGTTCACTTTCTAGATTTATTTATCTATTTCACTAGTTCTAGTTTTCAACATTTAATACTGGTCCAGAGAACTTTCCGAAGGTGTATAGGTGCTTACTATCCGATGGAAAATTAAAAGTTGAACTGTTCCGAGTTACCACAGTTTACTATATTAATAGCGTTTATTTGTATATGAAACTTTTCTATAAATATTTTCTCGTTCGTTCCTGTTGACATTTCGTTGCTGTAGATTCCGGCGACTACCTCATGTTGCTTGAAGATCCTGGTCGTCTGGAAGTTCCATTTCCGGCCTCGGCCAACTACGGACAGTACAGGGGGTCTCGTACTACCCGCACCTGACTTGAGTGACAGCTGGCAGCTGGCGGCTGTCAGCTCAGGTGGACCCCGCTAACAGGAACCCGGGTTCACCTCTTCTTATCGCTCCCCAAACAGTCTTGATGGATTCCTGTTAACCATGGCTGCCACAGTAGAGCACAGCTTCGACGTATCACGATGTCTCGCGTTGGTAGTGAGGTTCGAGTGGCGTTGAAGAGGATGGCATGGTGACAGGACAGGTGGGCCCTGCCTCAGCTCCTGGACGACGTCATCTACCGGCGTTTACTTGTCATCCCGGTACTACTGGGCCGGTACACCTTCCGTGCAACCCCTCGTGTAGCTGAACTTGGGCCGAGGCACAGGATTGTACCTCATCTGGCGATTCCGCAAGCACTCTGTAGGGGTAGTGCTGTTCGTACCTGAGACCACCGCGTTGCATCTTGGTTTCCACAGACGACGCAACCACAGGTTTTGATAAGAGCTGACAAGTCCTTGCAATTAGCGTTCTTCTTCGTAGACCACTCGTCTTCCACTTCCGGTTTTCCCGCAGTCTTGACTACGCGGCTGGTGGGCTTGGTTGGTGACCTTGAGACAGCTTGCCCACGGTTGTGATGGTGACTGGACTCTGCTCCGTGAAGACAGCCTGGCTGGACTGGGACAACCTCGTTAGTGACGTGAGGTGTCGGCCGGGTGACTGTACGCCAGTCACCCCTTCCGGATAACCAATTGACGAGTTACCGGGTACAAGGGGGAGGACTTTATGTAACGTGCCTCAGACCCCGATCTTATCAGCCAGGTGGGTCATCCCCAGACCTGCTGATCTCGATCCTTGGTTCACGTGTGACTGGGAGGCTGGAACTGGTGTACCATCAGACCTGAGAAAGACAGACAACAACAAATGGCGGAAGCATGGATATTACTCTGAGGTGTAGGAAGTTGGAAACCCCAGAGCAAGGCAAGTATGCTACCTGAGTCATGCACCCCAGTAAATACACACCAGTGCCTCTACAGGATAATTATTATGAAATTACTAAACCTGACTAGGGGAGATCATTAACAATTTACTGTACAGCTCGCGACCTTGTTACCATAGGGTGACAAGATTGAACTTGACTACTGATGAGATCTGACAGAAGGTCATCCTCATCATCTGACTCAGCACTTGGATCATTAGACAGGTCAGGAATTAGACTTGCTGAAGGCAGCTCTAGTTCCTCCCTCGCGTGATAAGGTTTTAATTTATTAATGTGAATCGTTCTCTCAACTTGGTCTTCAAAAATACCTTTAATAACAAAATTAACCGGACCTTTCCTTTCAATTACTCGGTAAGGGCCCCGCCATCTAGGTGCAAGTTTCCTACTCTGATTGGCAGGAGCCGCCTCATTAACTCTCAACACAAGACTCCCGACTTTCAACTCAAGAGGTCGTACCTTCTTGTCATAATGCTGAGCATAGCGGTCTCGTGCTGTCTTGGAAGCCCTAGCTGCAATTCTCCATGCATTTTTCATCTTATTTAAAACTTCTGATGGGTAGTCGTCCCCATATACAATATTATGTCTGTTAAGCAGACCTGACGGGAAATTACATGAATGACCTGTGAACAGCAAAAGGGGTTGGGTGTTAATGGATTGATGGATGGCAGTGTTCAGAGCCAACTGGACATAGGGGAGTTGTTCGTCCCACGAATTTGCATCATGCTCTGCAAGAATTGCAAGCATATCTTTAACTGACCGGTTCGTCCGTTCTGTCATGCCGTTAGCCTGAGGGTGATAAGCCGTCGTGAATGCTGAAGTGGTTTCTATAATTTTACATACTTCTCTAAAAATATTCCCATTAAATTTCTGGCCTCGGTCAGAAACTAACACTTTAGGGGGACCGAATACAGTGACGAACCTATCTAAGAACGCCTTTGCAACAGTTCGTGAATCCTTCTGAGGCAATGCAATCAGTGTGGTGTACCTGGACAGGTGGTCTACCAACACCAATACGTAACGGTTTCCTGAATGACTGTGATGCAGATCAATCAGATCAGCCCCCACCCGATCTAAAGGTTCCAAAATTTCTGGGAATTCTTGCAATGGAGCTTGTACCTTAAGGGTACCTTTCCTCCTTTGACAGTGACCACAGGACTTAACGAAGTTAATGACCTCTGTTAACATACCGGGGAAGAAAAAGAGTGACTTGGCTTTCATGTGAGTTTTAAAAATCCCCGGATGACCTGCAATCTTAGACGAATGTGCGAGTTTCAACGCCGACTTCTTCAACACCTCTGGGATAACCAACTGAAAAACTGCACGATCTTGCTGTCCCTTTACATAAAATAAGACCCCATCCTTCATTTCAAAATCATGAATTGCTAAATTACGTTTCTTCGACGGATATTTTCCTCCCTCCAAAAGTTCAATAATTTCCTTCCACCTTGGTTCGTTCATCTGGAATTCTCGCATTTTCTCACTGGAAATATTTTCAATGTTAAGATTTACGTTAATAGTAGCAATGTTTCTACTCAAAGTGTCTGGTACAACATGTGATGGTCCAGGCTTGTAAAGTATTTGGAATGAGTGAGCAGCTAGTTCATGAGACCAACGTGACATGCGAGGGCACTTAGTTCTTTTCTTAAAAATATGAGTCAAAGCCCTGTGATCTGTATAAATGACAAAGTGTCGTTGGAAAAGATACGGTTCAAAGTACCTGACACTTTCTACCACAGCCAAAGCTTCCCTATCCGTTGCAGAATAGCGGACCTCCGGACCCTTAACCTTCCTGCTGAAATATGCAACTGGGTGAGGAAGATTGTCATTATCACGTTGCATTAAGCACCCACCAATAGCTATGCCACTGGCGTCAGTGTGTACTTCCCACTCCTTATCAAAATCAGGTACTGCCAAGACTGGGGTGGTAATGAGTTGACTTTTTAATTTTGCATAAGCGTTATCATGCTCTGGTTTCCAAACGAATTTAACATTTTTCTTAGTGAGCTCAGTTAACGGTGCTGTTGTACTTGCAAAACCCTCAATGTGGCGACGGAAATATCCGGCTGCCCCCAGAAACCTTCGAACATCCTTTGCTGTCTTAGGTGTAGGCATGTCAGCAATGGCACGACAGGAGTCGGGGTCAGGTCGGATACCGTCTGTGCTCACCTGGAATCCCAGAAACTTGAATTTCTGAGATGCCAGAGTGCACTTACTCACGTTAAGTTTGAACCCCGCCTTATCTAACAATGCCAACGTCTCAGTCAAATCTCGTAAGTGCTCATCAAACGTCCTGGAGTAGATAACCACATCATCCAGGTACGCTAACGAGTGCCTCCCCAAGACTGGACTGAGGATATAATTAATTGCCCTCTGAAATGATGAAGGCGCTGTCTTTAACCCGAAAGGCATCCGCTTGAATTGATAAGTATGAACCCCATCAGAGAAGGCGGTCTTTTCTCTATCTTTCTCAGCAACTGGGATGGCCCAATACGCCGATTTCGCATCCAGAGTGGAAAAGTATTTGGCTGCCCCAAACTGATCTATTATTTCTTGTATCCGTGGCAAAGGATACACATCACCTTTAGTAATTTCGTTTATCTTTCGGTAGTCAACACAAAACCTATAACTACCATCCGGTTTACGTACCAACACTACTGGCGACAGCCATGGTGATGTACTAGGCTCTATCACATCCTGTCTCAACATTTTCTGACACTCATCCCTAATTACTTCCTTCGCCCGTTCCGGAAGTCTCCATTGACGGGTGTAAATAGGAGGATGATCACCTGTAGGAATAACATGCTCGATCCTATCCAGAAGCCCGATCTGATCGTCTTCTGTTGCAAACAGTCTCGGGAATTTACGTAAAATCCCTCTCAAAAGTTTCCTATCTGACTGTTGCACATGTTGCAAATCCAGAGCCGAGATTAACTTATCAACTTCTTGAATATTACTACTTTTCCCTGTCTCGGTCTTGTGTTTCCCCTGTGTACTACTTTCTGTCACATTAAGTGCACTACATTGTGCTGTGGTGGCTGGCATCTCCTCCCGGCTTTGATACTGAAAAATTCCTGTATTTTCTACAATTGAAGCCTGAGACACCCTATCACCTGCCCTGAAACGATAGGTTTTGTGCGAGAGATTGACAACTGGAATAAGGGCACCTTTATCAAGCACTGTGATCAAATGATGAGGGATCAACAACCTGTCACATCTCCCAGCCACCTGAAGGGTGGTACCTGCTGCAATGTGACGTCCCACTGATACTTTAATGAATTTAACTGAATGTGGTGGGCAACATTGTTTCACCAAGGCATGTAACCCACATGATTTCTTATCTGTGTCTGGAAGAGACTTAAACAACAACTTAGGGTAGTGAATGTTGTACTTCTGTTTCTTACTAATGGAAGCAATTACTGGAGGATGATCTACCATTTTAATGGGATACACTACCTGGCCCAACTTCAATCTACACTTCCTTGCTCCCTCTTGAGCCGACAAAGAATAGTTAACTCGTCCCAGAAAATCCATTCCCAACAAAATCTGACCAGGGAATGCAAGATTTTCGACAATCGTGCAATTGTGTGGGTAAGCTTCTTCCTTACCTACTTCAAAATTGAGAGTGGCCTGGCCCAAGATATTAATATGTTGACCATTCACTGCGGTTAAATGCTTCCCACAACGCTTAAGGCGTGTCTCTTTAAGTGTGTTGAAGGCTGACTTTTTAATGAGAGTTGCTTGACTTCCGGTGTCCACAAAAACTGTCAATCTCACACCTTCAACCGTCATCTCAAACGTAGGTCTGCCAGCCAACGTGCTGACCTGTTCTGGGTCACCCTTGACCCGTGTGCTCGTGCACACATACCTGTAATGGCCTCGGCCATGACACTTCCAACAAATTTCATCACCAATTTTACGCGTCCCAGAAACCCGCTGGCTACATTCCCCAGGAACTTCTGTAGAGGCGACACTAGGAATGGGGGTAGGGGGGGAAGAGGGGTGGAGGGGAGGTGAGGAGCAAGGAGTAGGATTAATGGAGGGGGTAGGGTGGGTAACAGGAGGGGTTGGATGGATGGGTTGGGGGGATAGGTGGGAGGGTGAAGGCAGGCCGGGGGTGGGTTGTGGAGGGGGGTTGTAAACAGGGGGTTGTAAGGGTGGGAGTTGCGAGGGAAATGTAGTTTTCCACAATTCTAATAACGCGTCGACAAGGGGTTGGGTGGTATTTGGCTGGGGTTGGTATGGGACTGCCAGGGATTGAGGTGGGCATGGGTTGGCCTGCAGGTAAGGTTGGGGAATGGGGTTGTAGGTAGGGAGGGTTTGAGGTTGGGGGTTGTAGGCAGGGAGGGGTGCTTGGGTAAGGATGGGGTATTGGGGAGGGTGCGTCTGTATACATTGTCCATTCATTGATAAAAACCATTTTCACCCCAAGACGTAACTTCAAGACCCGTCGTCGGATCAGGGTGAACTTTTAACACACGATTCGGTTTCATCCATAACTTCTAGCAAACCACAAAATGTTTCCTAACCTCAATCCTTGGTAAAAATGTTCCGTGTGACCAAACCGGAAGTACCATATATCGCCACCCTTCCTAATCGATTTCTCGAGTCCCAGTGAGGACCGTCGCCCGTTGACAAGGCGATGACAGCTGTCGGCGTCAGAGTCTCGCTGACTACGCTACACCAATGAATGAATTTGTTTAGTCATATTATCCTCTTCTCTCATTCGTAAAATTTATATGCGGACAGATGGAAATACGCAGCCGGCATCGACTACTAATCATCACTTGTGAAACAAACACTGTATACGATGTTGAACAAACTATATATGCGCACTTATAATCTCCATAAAAGGTTACGTTAATTATTAAATGATCGGACTACTAGAATAAACTTGAAAAAATGTAATTAATTTCCACTATATTTATTTGACACTCGAAGTGGACTGGTAACGCAAATATAAAAATAATTATAGTACGACTTTCTCGTCTGTAAATGCAAATCCAATATGAATCTTAGAAAAATTGATAATTCCCGAATTCTTTAACAAAATATACTGAAATTATACAAGTAATATTTACGCGAAAGGGACTACACTGAATTTACTGTAAATAATTTAGTTTCACCTCTATTTTATTTATCGAAAATAATCAGTCTAGTTTACCAGCGCACAATAAATACAACATTTTACGTTAACTGAATTTCCTAAATTTTTCTTGAAAATCTTAGGCGCACTAGGAATGAATGACGTTATCGTTAATTTAACACTGGCGCGATGTTCATATCTTCAACAATTATTTTTAATTCCGTAACGCCCGACGCTAACAACGGCGCTCGGATATAATTATAAGTATTATTAGTTAAACCAAATTAATGTTAAATTAATTATTTACGTTACTGTATGAACTCGATGTTTACATAACATACACTTGTTCACCGCCGGTCACGTTGTAGAATACTGAGAAATATACACTGATAACTGCGACGCTCACAGCTACAGAGTCGCGCTGAACCTTAAGTAAAAATTAGTAATTAATTTCCCAAAATTATAATTTAAATACTGGCGCGTAGTTGACTTGTTACTTTAACGGATTATAACACTCGCTAACCACTTGGACACGTTGGTAAGTATACAAAAATTGAAAGTGCGCTCACTGTCACGAAGCCTAATCCTCAGAAAGTTGTCTCCGCACTAATTCTTAATTAACCAAGTATTTATTTTCTCAAAATTATAAATTAAATACCGACGTGTAGTTCGCTTATCACTTGAACTGAATATACTACTCGCGAGACACTTAGACACTTGGTTGAGCGCAAACAATTACTGAGCGCTGTCACACTGGGCGCTGAGTAAAACCGCTAGAAAATTCAGAGTCCCAACGCTTAATTCGCTTAAATGACCAAAATTCGACTTTTGGTCTCTCAAAGTTCGCACTCGGATCACTTTAATCGCACACTTGAATTAACACTGACGACCCGATGATCGTATGGCCAGGCACAAAACTAGAATTTATTCCGAAATTGAGATTTTCCAAGCGACTTTGAAAAATGTCATCACAAAAATTTCCCACGATTTCACTGATTTCAGTTCTTTCACTGACTTCACTTTATACACCGCACTTCACTTGAACACAGTAAACCACTCACCTTTTAGTAATTCCCTCAAAGAATTAATACTGCACAATACGAAAACAAAATCCAGACTTAAACATGTAAAACAAATACTTAGAAAAAATAATAACACTTATATACGAGAATTACGTAAACAAGGGGAAACACTTAACTAACGAAGGGATACTTAACCTGAAAAGGAACTTAATATACAGGGAACTTAATTTAGTACTTAAGGAAATCTCGATTTAACCTATAACCGTCCCGTCCCGGCCCGCCCTGTCGCTTCTCCAAGCCTAGGTAACCACATCCACCTAGATCCCGACAGTACCAAATAATCCTGTCCTTCGCGGTCAACGGTTAGACTAGATAGCGGAACAACCGACGGATCTAACTGTCCGACACCACCGTAATTCCGTTGCTAGAGAATCTACTACACCATCCCTCAGTGACTCTTGGTACCTTCATGGCTGTACCGTAAAAATCTAGCGATTGGGTCGCCTACCACGCCCTCGGGGATAATAATTAGCGTCCTAATACTTCCCCGCCCCGACAATTCGACACCTAGAATTGTTGCTGCGAAAACCACCACGCAGCACCCTTGTCCGTAGTTGCAGAGGGTCGAGAAAAATAATACCCTTTCCAACTACCCAAGGCGGCCTCCACGCTAAACTGTCTGATTAGCGCATACGCTTACTGTATATAATTAAACTTCCCAGCCCGCACGACCCTAGAATCGCCTACTCTATGCGAATCGCACCACATAGGATTACCGTCGACTCTATCTCATGGGCCCCGGCTGCACCCTCACCACATAACATAACCGAACGGACAGGCGCGTGAGGCTTCAATAATCGTCAAGAAATTATTGAAACACCGCTGCTACCATTGTAACGACCGCTTCCCTCTGTAGTAATAACCGCGGCCTCTATTGTAATAACCCAATGTTCCCCAGTATTAATCCTGTTATCTTGTGATCTCTCATAATCGTACTATACGCTCTCTATTGTAATTCTCCGTCTTTCTTCACTCAATACCCCAGCTTAACACTGTTACAGTCCAGTATGACCCCTCACTGGACTGCCACGTATGTAAGAGGAATATTAAATGAGGAAGATACACCAAGGACAAGGGTTATTAGTTAAAACAATAACAAAACACATTAACACTGCCACCACCTTCCTGACCAACCATACCTGAATGTGTCAATCACCGATCCCCCAGGAAGGCAAGGAATCAGTAACCATGGGACTCCGGGTAATATGAATTTCAGTAATAAATTTTGGAAAATTAGTTTGTGTAATTTACGTTACTAATTTAAATCCAAGGGCAACTTTAGTATCGATTAATTGTTAGGAGAACCTGGGGGCTTCCAATACAACACCTAAAAATGACAAAGTAGCAAAATATATCAAAGGGGAGTTAAGTGAATACCACTGGACAAGCTATACAATTTATTTTATGAAACATGTAAATTAAGACAATTTGAACACATAACCTATTCTATTTCCCTAGAGGCACAATGGATATTTACCGAGGACACAAAAACTCAAGTGCTACGATACCTTAAATACCCGCACTACGGCCACGATGTTGATGGCTGCCCTCAGCCCCGAGGATACGGGCTTGCGGCCCTGTTCCTGATACACTCCCAAGACACACTGATGAAATTTAGTTTTTCCAACTTATTGCTGGGAAGGATTACTCCTCCCACCATCTAATACAGCCCCAGGGCTCCACCCATTATTTTGGCCCTGGCCAACCATTTAACACGTAGGCCTGAGGTCTGGCTCTCTAGGGCCAATAAGGACTTGGCCCTTATCTCAGGCCAATCACCTTCACTGATCTGTCGTGGAAAGCTACATGAATTTCTGAAGATTGAGTCAGCTCTCCCCAGCTAGAGAAGGGGGACAAGGCGCGTCTATGGAGCCCAGACACCTGCGAGCAATGTTTACAAAACTGATAATTTATGTTCAAGCCCGTCTCCTCTAAGATAGGAGTAGGGACATTTGACTCTGCCTGGTATGGGGAAGGCCGCTGAGAGGGAAAGAGAGGGGATGGAGAGGGGAATATCTGAGTGGGGAATTGAGTGGGAGAAGCCAAGGTATCCAAGACCACCCCACCCTCAGGTCAACCTCTTGACCCTGACAAATGGGCGACAGGGGGGGGGGAAGAGGAGGAGACGAATGACGGCCAAGGGGAGGGGAGAAGGAAGGAGGGGAGAGGGAGAAGGAAAGGAGGGGAGAAGGGGAGGGAAAAGAGGGGAGAAGGGAGAACCAATGATCTGAGCCCCAGATCATTACATAACAGTCACTAAACACACTACTGTAACAGTCACTACACACACTACAGTAACAGTCACTACACACACTACTGTAACGGACACTACACACACTACAGTAACAGTCTCTACACACACTACTGTAACAGTTACTACACACTACAGTGACAGTCACTACACACACTACTGTAACAGTCACTACACACACTACAGTAACTGTCACTACACACACTACTGTAACAGTCACTACACCCACTTCTGTAACAGTCACTACACACACTACAGTAACAGTCACTACACACCCTACTGTAACAGTCACTACACACACTACTGTAACAGTCACAACACACACTACTGTAACTGTCACTACACACACTACTGTAACAGTCACTACACACACTACAGTAACAGTCACTACACACACTACTGTAACAGTCCCTACATACACTACTGTAACAGTCACTACACACACTACTGTAACAGTCACTACACACACAACTGTAACAGTCACTACACACACTACAGTAACAGTCACTACACACACTACTGTAACAGTCACTACACACTACAGTAACAGTCACTACACACATTACTGTAACAGTCACTACACACACTACAGTAACAGTCACTACACACACTACTGTAACAGTCACTACACACACTACTGTAACAGTCACTACACACACTACTTTAACAGTCACTACACACACTACAGTAACAGTCACTACACACACTATGTAACAGTCACTACACACACTACTGTAACTGTCACTACACACACTACAGTAACAGTCACTACACACACTACAGTAACAGTCACTACACACTACTCTTACAGTCACTACACACACTACTGTAACAGTCACTACACACACTACAGTAACAGTCACTATACACACTACTGAAACAGTCACTACACACACTACTGTAACAGTCACTACACACACTAAAGTAACAGTCACTACACACACTACTGTAACAGTTACTACACACAGTAATGTAAAAGTCACTACACATACTACAGCAACAGTCACTACACACTACTGTAACAGTCACTACACACACTACTGTAACAGTCACTACACACACTAAAGTAACAGTCACTACACACACTACTGTAACAGTCACTACACACACTACAGTAACAGTCAATACACATACTATAGTAACAGTCACTATACACACTACTGTAACTGTCACTACACACTACAGTAACAGTCACAACACATACTACTGTTACAGTCAATACACACTACAGTAACAGTCACTACACACAACAATAACAGTCACTTCACACTACAGTAACAGTCACTACACACACTACAGTAACAGTCACTACACACACTACTGTAACAGTCACTATGTGTTGTAACTGTCACTACACACTACAGTAACAGTCACAACACATACTACTGTTACAGTCAATACACACTACAGTAACAGTCACTACACACAACAATAACAGTCACTTCACACTACAGTAACAGTCACTACACACACTACAGTAACAGTCACTACACACACTACTGTAACCGTCACTACACACACTACTGTAACAGTCACTACACAGTACTGCAACAGTCACTACACACACTACAGTAACAGTCACTACACACACTACAGTAACAGTCACTACACACACTACTGTAACAGTCACTACACACACTACTGTAACAGTCACTTCACACACTACAGTAACAGTCACTACACACACTACTGTAACAGTCACTACACAAACTACTGTTACAGTCACTACACACACTACTGTAACAGTCACTACACACACTACTGTAACAGTCACTGCACACACTACTGTAACAGTCACTACACAGTACTGTAACAGTCACTACACACACTACAGTAACAGTCACTATACACGTTACTGTAACAGTCACTACACACACTACTGTAACAGTCACTACACACACTACAGTAACAGTCACTACACAAACTACTGTGACAGTCACTACACACACTACAGTAACAGTCACTACATACACTACAGTAACAGTCACTACACACACTACTGTAACAGTCACTACCCACACTACAGTAACAGTCACTACACACACTACAGTAACAGTCACTACACACACTACAGTAACAGTCACTACACACACTACAGTAACAGTCACTACACACACTACTGTAACAGTCACTACACACACTACAGTAACAGTCACTACACACACTACTGTAACAGTCACAACCCACACTACAGTAACAGTCACTACACACACTATAGTAACAGTCACTACACACACTATAGTAACAGTCACTACACACACTACTGTAACAGTCACTACACACACTACTGTAACAGTCACTACACACACTACTGTAACAGTCTCTACACACACTACAGTAACAGTCACTACACACTACTCTTTTAGTCACTACACACACTACTGTAACAGTCACTACACACACTACAGTAACAGTCACTACACACACTACAGTAACAGTCACTACACACACTACAGTAACAGTCACTACACACACTACTGTAACAGTCACTACACACACTACAGTAACAGTCACTACACACACTACTGTAGCAGTCACTACCCACACTACAGTAACAGTCACTACACACACTACAGTAACAGTCACTACACACACTATAGTAACAGTCACTACACACACTACTGTAACAGTCACTACACACACTACTGTAACAGTCACTACACACACTACTGTAACAGTCCCTACACACACTACAGTAACAGTTACTACACACTACTCTCACAGTCACTACACACACTACTGTAACAGTCACTACACACACTACTGTAACAGTCACTACACACACTACTGTAACAGTCACTACACAGTACTGCAACAGTCACTACACACACTACAGTAACAGTCACTACACACACTACAGTAACAGTCACTACACACACTACTGTAACAGTCACTACACACACTACTGTAACAGTCACTACACACACTACAGTAACAGTCACTACACACACTACTGTAACAGTCACTACACAAACTACTGTTACAGTCACTACACACACTACTGTAACAGTCACAACACACACTACTGTAACAGTCACTACACAGTACTGTAACAGTCACTACACACACTACAGTAACAGTCACTATACACGTTACTGTAACAGTCACTACACACACTACTGTAACAGTCACTACACACACTACAGTAACAGTCACTACACACAATACTGTAACAGTCACTACACACACTACAGTAACAGTCACTACATACACTACAGTAACAGTCACTACACACACTACTGTAACAGTCACTACCCACACTACAGTAACAGTCACTACACACACTACAGTAACAGTCAATACACACACTACAGTAACAGTCACTACACACACTACAGTAACAGTCACAACACACACTACTGTAACAGTCACTACACACACTACAGTAACAGTCACTACACACACTGCTGTAACAGTCACAACCCACACTACAGTAACAGTCACTACACACACTACAGTAACAGTCACTACACACACTATAGTAACAGTCACTACACACACTACTGCAACAGTCACTACACACACTACTGTAACAGTCACTACACACACTACTGTAACAGTCTCTACACACACTACAGTAACAGTCACTACACACTACTCTTACAGTCACTACACACACTTCTGTAACAGTCACTACACACACTACAGTAACAGTCACTACACACACTACAGTAACAGTCACTACACACACTACAGTAACAGTCACTACACACACTACTGTAACAGTCACTACACACACTACAGTAACAGTCACTACACACACTACTGTAACAGTCACTACCCACACTACAGTAACAGTCACTACACACACTACAGTAACAGTCACTACACACACTATAGTAACAGTCACTACACACACTACTGTAACAGTCACTACACACACTACTGTAACAGTCACTACACACACTACTGTAACAGTCCCTACACACACTACAGTAACAGTTACTACACACTACTCTTACAGTCACTACACACACTACTGTAACAGTCACTACACACACTACTGTAACAGTCACTACACACACTACTGTAACAGTCACTACACATACTACAGTAACAGTCACTACACACACTATTGTAACAGTCACTACACACACTACTGTAACAGTCACTACACACACTACTGTAACAGTCACTACACACACTACAGTAACAGTCACTACACACACTACTGCAACAGTCATTACACACACTACTGTAACAGTCACTACACACACTAAAGTAACAGTCACTACACACACTACTGTAACAGTCACTACACACACTACAGTAACAGTCACTACACACACTACTGCAACAGTCACTACACACACTACTGTAACAGTCACTACACACACTAAAGTAACAGTCACTACACACACTACTGTAACAGTCACTACACACACTACTGTAACAGTCACTACACACACTACAGTAACAGTCACTACACACACTACTGCAACAGTCATTACACACACTACTGTAACAGTCACTACACACACTAAAGTAACAGTCACTACACACACTACTGTAACAGTCACTACACACACTACAGTAACAGTCACTACACACACTACTGCAACAGTCACTACACACACTACTGTAACAGTCACTACACACACTAAAGTAACAGTCACTACACACACTACTGTAACAGTTACTACACACAGTAATGTAAAAGTCACTACACATACTACTGCAACAGTCACTACACACTACTGTAACAGTCACTACACACACTACTGTAACAGTCACTACACACACTAAAGTAACAGTCACTACACACACTACTGTAACAGTCACTACACACACTACAGTAACAGTCAATACACATACTACAGTAACAGTCACTACACACACTACTGTAACAGTCACTACACACTAAAGTAACAGTCACTACACACACTACTGTAACAGTCACTACACACACTACAGTAACAGTCAATACACATATTACAGTAACAGTCACTACACACACTACTGTAACAGTCACTACACACTACAGTAACAGTCACAACACATACTACTGTAACAGTCACTACACACTACAGTAACAGTCACTACACACTACAATAACAGTCACTACACACTGCAGGAACAGTCACTACACACACTACTGTAACAGTCACTACACACAGTACTGTAACAGTCACTACACACTACAGTAACAGTCACTACACACACTACAGTAACAGTCACTACACACAGTACTGTAACAGTCACTACACACTACAGTAACAGTCACTACACACACTACAGTAACAGTCACTACACACACTACTGTAACAGTCACGACACACACTACTGTAAGGGTCACTACACACACTACAATAACAGTCACTACACACACTACTGTAACAGTCGCTACACACTACAGTAACAGTCACTACACACACTACTGTAACAGTCACTACACACACAACAGTAACAGTCACTACACACACTACTGTAACAGTCACTACACACACTACTGTAACAGTCACTACTCAGTACTGTAACAGTCACTACACACACTACTGTAACAGTCACTACACACACTACAGTAACAGTCACTATACACGTTACTGTAACAGTCACTACACACACTACAGTAACAGTCACTACACACACTACAGTAACAGTCACTATACACACCACAGTAACAGTCACTAAACACTACAGTAACAGTCACTACTCACACTACACTAACAGTCACTACACACACTACAGTAACAGTCACTACACACACTACAGTAACAGTCACTATACACACCACAGTAACAGTCACTAAACACTACAGTAACAGTCACTACACACACTACACTAACAGTCACAACACACACTACAGTAACAGTCACTACACACACTACAGTAACAGTCACTACACACTACAGTAACAGTCACTACACACTACAGTAACAGTCACTACGGACACTACAGTAACAGTCACTACACACACTACTGTAAGAGTCACTACACACACTACAGTAACAGTCACTACACACACTACTGTAACAGTCACTACACACTACAGTAACAGTCACTACACACACTACTGTAACAGTCACTACACACTACAGTAACAGTCACTACACACACTACTGTAACAGTCACTACACACACTACAGTAACAGTCACTACACACACTACTGTAACAGTCACTACACACACTACTGTAACAGTCACTACACTACTGTAACAGTCACTACACACACTACAATAACAGTCACTACACACACTACAGTAACAGTCACTACACACACAACTGTAGCAGTCACTACACACACTACAGTAACAGTCACTTTACACACTACTGTAACAGTCACTACACACACTACTGTAACAGTCACTACACACATACTACTGTAACAGCCACTACACACACTACTGTAACAGTCACTACACACACTACAGTAACAGACACTACACACACTACAGTAACAGTCACTACACACACTACTGTAACAGTCACTACACACACTACTTTAACAGTCACTACTGTAACAGTCACTACACACACTACTGTAACAGTCACTACACACACTACTGTAACAGTCACTACACACACTACTGTAACAGTCACTACACACACTACTGTAACAGTCACTACACACACTACAGTAACAGTTACTACACACACTACTGTAACAGTCACTACACACACTACTGTAACAGTCACTACACACACTACTGTAACAGTCACTACACACACTACTGTAACAGTCACTACACACACTACAGTAACAGTCACTACACACACTACAGTAACAGTCACTACACACAATACTGTAACAGTCACTACACACACTACAGTAACAGTCACTACACACACTACAGTAACAGTCACTACACACACTACAGTAACAGTCACTACACACACTACTGTAACAGTCACTACACTACTGTAACAGTCACTACACACACTACTGTAACAGTCACTACACACTACTGTAAGAGTCACTACACACTACTGTAACAGTCACTACACACACTACAGTAACAGTCACTACACACACTACAGTAACAGTCACTACACACAATACTGTAACAGTCACTACACACACTACTGTAACAGTCACTACACACACTACAGTAACAGACACTACACACACTACAGTAACAGTCACTACACACACTACTGTAACAGTCACTACACACACTACTTTAACAGTCACTACTGTAACAGTCACTACACACACTACTGTAACAGTCACTACACACACTACTGTAACAGTCACTACACACACTACTGTAAGAGTCACTACACACTACTGTAACAGTCACTACACACACTACTGTAACAGTCACTACACACACTACAGTAACAGTCACTACACACACTTCTGTAACAGTCACTACACACACTACCAACTCTCTCAGTGTGTATACACTCGTACACTGTATACACACACTGTACACACTGTATACTCTTGTATACACACTTTATACACTTGTATACAGTGTATACTCCTGTATACACTGTGTAATACTGAGTAAATTGTTGTCATTTTATATGTATTATAGAATCATAACACCACAACACCCAGAACCCACAATAATTCCAAGTTAACTATAATACTTTTATCTCCGATATGAAACCAATGGATAGCGGTTTGCAAACAGAAATAATCGAGTTTGCTAAATCTGAAAAACGGTGATCGAGATATAGAAATAATCAAGTTTGGTATATTAAGTTAATCCAATTGAAACAACATGACTTTTCTGGAGAAAATTATAGCAGTGTGGATCGTGGTGTTCATTTCTCTCTTGCTAGGAAGTGTGCACTACCAGCACCTTGTGCAAGAGCATAATGTCTACTTACACGATATGCTGACCAAACTGGTGCCCCGGACATCAACATTTACATTGCAACGTTTGCCATTGATCGGCCAATTGATGACATACGAGCCTGCAGATATGGCAGACCATCCTTAATTCGATGTGATTGATCCGTCACACACACCTATCCTCGGGCCCGTAATTACAGCATGGCAGTATAAATGGCAAAATATGGCTATGTAACGCACCTTGAACCGTATGAATGGTATGGAGGATGAAGATGGTATCCTTTATATCATCCTGTTCCTGATTGGTATGATTTTGTCGCTGATTGGTTTGGCAACAGTGACGATGATTGGGTTGAAACGTGAACAGTCCGGTGCTTATTTACCGGTGTATCCTACACTCGGCCCTCCGGACTCGTCGTCGTTCAAGTCCACTGATGTCCCCTAGCTGGTACAAGAACCAGACCTCTCCTAGCTGGTACAAGAACCAGACCTCTCCTAGCTGGTACAAGAACCAGACCTCTCCTAGCTGGTACAAGAACCAGACCTCTCCTAGCTGGCACAAGAACCAGACCTCTCCTAGCTGGTACAAGAACCAGACCTCTCCTAGCTGGTACAAGAACCAGACCTCTCCTAGCTGGCACAAGAACAAGACCTCTCCTAGCTGGTACAAGAACCAGACCTCTCCTAGCTGGTACAAGAACCAGACCTCTCCTAGCTGGTACAAGAACCAGACCTCTCCTAGCTGGCACAAGAACCAGACCTCTCCTAGCTGGCACAAGAACCAGACCTCTCCTAGCTGGCACAAGAACCAGACCTCTCCTAGCTGGTACAAGAACCAGACCTCTCCTAGCTGGCACAAGAACCAGACCTCTCCTAGCTGGTACAAGAACCAGACCTACCCCAACTGGTCCCAGAACCAGACCTCTCCTAGCTGGTACAAGAACCAGACCTCTCCCAGCCGGTCCGCCCAAAACCGGTCTTTCAACTGGTACTTGAACCCTACTTTCCCGAGTTAGAACCAGACCTACACCTTCCCCAAGTAACAATTTCACCAGACCACCCGGAACTGGGTTCAAGAAAAACCCACCTCTACCGCCCTTACCCCTAAACCCCAAAAATACCCAAATTTAAACGACCACCAGAAGTGCCCAGATGTCCCCAGCAACCACCACCACCACCACCACTACCACCCTCCGAACACCAGCCGTCGTCAATGGTTCTATAGGAACCAAAGAAAAAGATATTTTACGACCAGGAGCCCAAGGAACAGTGGAAGCAGGTAGCGCCGGAGAAGGAGAGTGCAAAGGTAGCAAAGGTTGAGGAGGAAGCAACCGGAAAAAATAAGAAAGGGAAAGGAAAGGCGAGAGGAAATAAGGGAAAAGGTGCATAGGGAAATAGTACTAAGTAGAAGGATGGGGGTCAGAAGCCAAAGGGGAAAAAATGATGATTCGGTGGTAGTGGATTGGTGGTTGGTGGTGGTGGTTGGTGGTGGTGGTTGGTGGTAGTGGGTGGTTGGTAGTGGTGGTAGTGGTAGTGGTGGTAGTAGTGGTGGTTGGTGGTGGTTGGTGGTGGTGCTGGTGGTGGTTGTTGATGGTTCAATCCCCCGGAGTATTTTATACGTTCCTATCATGTCCCCCCCTTTCCCTTGTGTGTGTGTGTGTGTGTGTACTCACCTAGTTGAGCTTGCGGGGGTTGAGCTCTGGCTCTTTGGTCCCGCCTCTCAACTGTCAATCAACAGGTGTACAGGTTCCTGAGCCTATTGGGCTCTATCATATCTACACTTGAAACTGTGTATGGAGTCAGCCTCCACCACATCACTTCCTACTGCATTCCATTTGTCAACCACTCTGACACTAAAAAAGTTCTTTCTAATATCTCTGTGGCTCATTTGGGCACTCAGTTTCCACCTGTGTCCCCTAGTGCGTGTGCTCCTTGTGTTAAATAGCCTGTCTTTATCAACCCTGTCGATTCCCTTGAGAATTTTGAATGTGGTGATCATGTCCCCCCTAACTCTTCTGTCTTCCAATGAAGTGAGGTTTAATTCCCGTAGTTTCTCCTCGTAGCTCATACCTCTCAGCTCGGGTACTAGTCTAGTGGCAAACCTTTGAACCTTTTCCAGCTTAGTCTTACGCTTGACTAGATATGGACTCCATGCTGGAGCCGCATACTCCAGGATTGGTCTGACATATGTGGCATACAATGTTCTGAAAGATTCCTTCCACAATTTTCTAAAGGCCGTTCTTATGTTAGCCAACCTGGCATATGCTGCTGATGTTATCCTCTTGATATGAGCTTCAGGGGACAGGTCTGTCGTGATATCAACCCCCAGGTCTTTCTCTCTCTCTGACTCTTGAAGTATTTCATCTCCCAAATAGTACCTTGTATCTGGTCTCCTGCTTCCTAAAATCTAGTAATAAGTAACTTTTTTAAAGTAAGTTTTTTAAAGTAATGAATCTCTTCCTGTGTGGGACCTTATAAAGCGATCTTTTCAAGACTACCTTACAATTTGAGCTTTTCCTATAATCGTTTCAATACTACCTTATGCTTTACAAGCTTGGCTACATACCACCTACAAGTACTAAAGCCAAGGGTGCACGCGAGTGCATTATTTGCAAGCACACAGAACGATGAAACAGGAAGCGAAAATCTATCTGTAGCTGGTGCAAGGAGAGCAAAGTCGCGCTGTGTACCATGGACTACTTCGTTGACTATTACGCACCTCCAAAGTACTGAGTGTGTAATACAGTGTGTTACTGTGTAAATAGTATGTGAAACTGTACATATTGTAATTTTAGTGAATTTTTACCACGTAATATTGTGACAATAAACATTTATTGTGGACACATTACTAACACATGTATCACAGTTCCATGGAAAATTATGAACATTCTACTGTATACATATTGTAAAGGACAAATATGTATCATATACGATAAAAGAAACAAACAAAACTGCATTGAAAATACAGTACATAGAAAAAATATTTGAAAATATATTTGTGGCAACACCCGGTGCTTGAATGGCCCGCGCGACCGTGTCTGGGAGCTTCACACACGGGCGACCAGCCCCTGATGACGTCACAGCGCACCTTGTCCACGTCCTCACAGCCAAAGTAAGTGGAATTTGGTAATTATTTTCACATAGACATGTTCAGGGAAGGTAATTTATCATTTTACAAAGAAAAATGATTTTTTTGGAACATTTGATGTCATGCACACTGGGAGAATTTCACAATAAACACAGTGCATCACAGTGGTTACATGGGGACATTTGTTTTGTATGGCGTCCGTTTCACATGACGAACAGAGAACAGATTAAATTCGTTATTCGAGGTACCACTGTATTTCCATGTGCAGATTTGGAACCAGTCCCTATAATATTTTATGGTTGTAAATTATTGTATGTATCTCTCTCCCCTGTGCTCTAGAGAATACAGATTTAAAAATTGTTATTGGTCCCAATAATTTAGATGTTTTATAGAGTGGAAGTATAAAATATGAAGATGCGCATTCAGTACACCATATTCTGGTTCACCCACAGTTTGTTCATTAGTTCATCAAGGTACTCAGTTGACCTTGATTCGTTTAAGCAAAGTCACACATTAGTCTTATAGCTCATTCCTGCTTTTCACATTTCCTTTCACAATTATTCTATAAATTCTTGGTACTTGTATCAAACACATTTACTATACCTACCTCAAAATTAATTTTCACATCTTTCATCACACACAACAAATACTGTACAATTAGACTACTTGACCCTTTCAGTTTTTAATTTCTTACGTATACATCTTGAGCTCTGACCTGCATTTCATTCATCATCAATTTCAATTCTTGATTCACTGAATGACATACTTATTCCATGGCCCAGTTATTTACTAAGACTAAGGCTTGCTCTTATAATCCTAACTTCATTCTACTTTATCCTGTCCTCATGGCAATTTTATTTTTGAATATGTGCATTGGTATTGCCAAAGTGAGAGTATTAGTGATCAACTTTATCTCTTAGATGCCTATCAAATCAAACTTTATAACATTCACCACTTCCAAATACAGTACTGGTTCCTTTTCTGCGGGGAGCCCCTACAGCTCCCTGGAGCTTATCGGGCTAATGTATGTTATATTAGACAGGAACATTGGCTATGGAGTTCAGACCTACCAGGGACCAGCACCAGAACCTGGCCCCTTCAGAGAGGTTTCAGGGAGCAATGGCCCTGGAAAACCCCCTTGTGGTTGGGGGTTCTCCTTATCTGCCATCGACCGTGGTTAGGCACCCAGAAAGGTAGGCATAACAAAACAAACCCCACATGGTAAGAAACTAAAACAGAAAACTGGACAGAGAGGTAGAAACTCCCTACAATCCCAAGGAAACAAGCAAACAACCAAACATCACACTTTACTGCCGCGCTGCTTGTCTACGCACCCCTCCCCACCCCGAGAGGGGGAGGGGGGCTTTCGGACCTCACCGCGGCGGCTACCTAGCAGCAGTTCGTAAGCTAATGTCACCCGGGACAGACGCTTCTCTGGCCTCAGTTTCCTAGGCGGTGTTTGCTTTCGTGGCGTTCACTGCTGTGTTTTCTGTATTGTGCAGTGGCCAGGTGTTCCTCGTCAGTACCAGGGCTGCATACGCTTAGGGGCTTCCTTCCCTAAGCGCCCTGTGAGTACTGCCCCTGTGTGACAGGGTTATCTTCCCTGGGGCATTTGGGAACCATTCATGTAGAGGTTCTTGCTGCTCGGCATTTGCCTCGCCCTTGGGGCCCTTGTTTGGCCTTGGGTAGGGACTGGTATTGTGCTGGTTAGGGCATCAGGGTGTTGCACGGCCTACCACCTACGCGGCGACTAGTTCCTGTTGCCTTTGGGAATGGTGTACTTTTGTGGGGTTTTTCTTATGTTTTTCTTTTAATATGCCTGGTGGGGGTCTGCCTAGTGTGGCTATAGTTCCACTGGTAGTGTTTGGCGGCCCTCTGCTAGGCCCCCTGTGATTGTACACGTCACAGGGGTTTTCAGTGTTGCATCCCCTCTTGTTAGCTTGGGTGTTTAACTGGTTAGCAACACCTTGCCCGGGCTTCCCGTAGCAGTCAGCCTATGCGCCCTGGAAAACCCTGTTGGGGCTCCGTGGATCATTGGATGTGTCTTCCGGGTTCCATCCCGTCTTGTGCGGGTTCGTTGGTTGCTGTGCCCTTGTCTCAGGGTGATGGTCGCCACTTTTACCTCCGTCATGCTGCCTGTTTCGTCACTGACACCTTGACCCGGAGTCTTGCCAGTTGTGTTCTCTGCTTGTTCTCCAGGACCTAGATTCAGGAAGCTCTATGTATTTCTTCGTAAGTGGGTTTGCTACGAAGGTTCCTAAGTGTGCCCTAAGAAGATGCTTAGGTGCAATTCAATAACGTCCACTTAGGAAGAAATTTGTTGGCTCACCTGCGTGCCGATAGAGGTCACTACTGTGTTTCGTTTGGCCAATCAGAGAACAGCAACATTTTTCATATTGAAGATTTAGCGCTGGCTTATCGGAGCTCTACTGCCTCCTATTTACGTCGAATTTTCTTATAAAATTAGTATATTTCGAAGTAAAACAATGTTTTTTCAACTTCTACAGCCAGCACCGACATTGTAGTAAACAAATATGTTACATTTGTTGTTTACCTACGTAATTCTAAGAGATACTGTGTAACTGTCCTTGTTGCTCAGAAGATGCGCTGACAATTATTGTATATATTTACTGAATTTACCCAAGGGCCACTAACTATCTAGTGGCCTCGAAGAGGACAGAAAGCCGGCGGCTTGTTAAAGGGCCCGCCAATTGTCTTAATGATATTTTTTAGCTGGAATTTGGCATTTACGGCTTCAGCGGATAGGCGGTTCCATGGGTTTATAGCCCTCTTGGTGGAAAAAAAAACATCTGTTTTCAGTCCTACTTGAGAGAACATACTCTCCAACACTATATCTGTGATTGCCCTGTTATCAGTGACTTCATACCAAATGGTATGAGGTATTTTGAGCTCTGTAATTACTTCATACACTCAGGAATATTGGAAGATATTCTTGCGCTGCACCCAGATTTTGCCAGTGGAGGCTAATAGATCAGCATTAAGTATTTTGTTCTCTCCTAATTCCATGTATGACTGGCCATCCTGTGAGGTGAGGATGTTGGATGAGCTTGTAGCTGGTTTTTGATCTACACTGTGTGGTCCTTTATACAGAATAGGGAAGCAGCACATTGCTGTGTATACCTAAACATGTTTAAAAATACATTGTTTGAGAGGAGTCTTGTAGAAACTGGTAAGAGTAATTATAATATAATGTTTCCATGATTCAGTGCTTACCTCTTGTGAAAATTGCTTAGAGTTGTTTAGTCAGAGTTGATTTCTTTTTTGTATTGAGGCTGGTATTTTCTAAATTGATTCCATGTACAGTATGTCTAACCATCCTGTGAGATGGGAGTATTAGATAAACTTATAGCTAGTTTTTTATCTACACTGTGTAATATTCCATATAGAATAGGGTAGTAGTACATTGCTGTGTATACCTAATCTTCTTAATAAAAAAAATCAGTAATAAAGATTTTAAATTATAGTTTGTATTATTACAAATTCAGTACTGTATTATCCTTATTAAATCATGTTGACCATGGATCATTAAGATCTCATGTTGATATGTAATAGTCATATTTCTTTTGATCTGCTAATCCATGCTAATCATTCATTAAATTGTGCATTATGTCTCAATTTTTCACTTCCTGGGATATATTGTACAGTACAAAAAGATAGGATAAAAATAAACCAGTAATATTTCTTTCATTATATTTTTCATTTAAATAACTGCATCAATATTTTTACAGCTGACAGGATTTGTTTTACCATACAGGTGCATTATTTGTTAAAAAAAATTGGTTTATTGTTACACACAATGGTGCTAAATAGCCTTCCCAGCTTGGTGCCTTGTTTTAATACTTACTGATTAAAAAATAAATAATAAATACATTTTATTCAGGAAAAGTACATACAGTTGATTTACAAACATAATGTTGGATTTATAGACAGAGCTAGTACATACAATACCTAAAGCCACTAATACTCATAGCATTTCGGGCAAGGTGTGGGGGAAAAAACACAGACTAAAACTTAATAGTAATCGGGATTAGGTATAAATTGTGTTGAAAGAAGGAATAAAAAATACAAAAAGGGGGGTTAACATAGCATAAATCAGCAATTGCACATGTTGGTGAACAGCGTTGTTTAAAAAATAGCAAGACATGGGTTGACATTTAGGAGGTAAGTTAGGTTACATGGAGTTAATTAGGCAGTACTTGGTTTAACTCTTAAACTGGTTGAGAGAGGTACAGCCTTTGACATGATTCGGGAGGTCATTCCACATTCTGGGTCCTTTGATTTGTAGAGCACTTCTAGTTTGGTTACACACAGCCAAATTGTGTAACAGGAAGAGGTCTTGGACACAAATTTGTTCCATGCTAAATGTAGAAGAATCAGCTGAGTATTCCTCAAATAAAATAAGTTGCCTCAGCTTATAAGGTAAATAAAATAAGCATTTCTCAAATAAGTAGCTGCCTCACCTCACTGCCTTACTGCTACATAGCCTTCCCGGCATGGTGCCTTCTTTTGATAATTACTTGTTCCACACCCAAATTGTATAACAGGAAGAGGTCTTGGACCCCTACTTCCCTCTCTCTTTTTTAATAATCTATATAGTCATAATTATAGCTTTAAGTATTCAATGAATAAAGTTTTTGACATTTTTACCCTTCTCTTTACCTAACATCATTTGTGCAGCATATTTTTATTTTATATCTCACCCAGATTTAATTTCAAAATAAAACTAAACTAAATAAATTAGAAATGGGTATGTATAGCTAAGGGTATGTATAGCTATAGTATAATGGGTATGTATAGCCCCTGTTCACCCTTACTACTAGGTGAACAGGGGCATTTGGTGATAGTAAATGATCCCATCAGGCAGGGCTCATCACCTTCTCTCATATTTCATGTTCACCAGTGTATATTTACTTAAAAACTACGGGTATAATATCTTGCTATTATAAAACTAATTCTACTATCATAAAAGACATATTTACTTTAAGTTTCAAGCAGAGAATGCATATATAACTAACACGAAGGACTCCTCTTCACTAGATTCAATTTATATAATCTTTTGTTTATGTTCCAAAATGTTAAAATCGATCCCAGTGTTATGTAGTAGAGAAAAATTGAGTTATATCCAGTTTACGTAAAGCTACGAGTGGTCGAAACCACACTTAGATCCCGGAATGAACTTACGAAGGTTTTTCCACTTAGTGTAGCTACTTGAATACCGCCGTAGCCGCCACGAAGGTGCTAAGAAGGAAAACATTCGTAGCTAAGAAGAAAAACCTTCGTAAGTACCTTCCTGAATCCGGCCCCAGTACTCTCCTGATGACCTTACTGTTCAAAGTACAGGCGGCATCCGCGTTGCAAGCTCGGTTTAGGTTGCTGCAATGCGCTAGGTTGGTTTTCCACTCAGATGCCCTGGGGCCTCCCCGTTTGTTTAGGTGCTGTTCGCCCCTTTCCCTCCCTGTTTCCGGCTCCTGACCATCTGCGGGTTTCGGGGTCGGGGCGGGGTTTAGTTGGTTCCGAGACTTGGGCGGCTTCTGGGGCTGCCCTGTTCGCGTTGGGGACGGAGGTTTTCGAGCCTGTTCCTCCTGCCAAGGCTTTTGGGTCTTACCAGCGGCCCATCTTTGCTGCATTTCCCGTGGACTTTTCCTTTTCTTTAAGGGCAGAGGGGTGTGGAGGACGGCTCTGCCCCGGGGCCTCTGTTGTGGGTTCCTGGGGCTGTGGGGGATGTCCGCTTGCAGTTTTAGCGGCCTGGGTTTTCTGCGTCTGGGCGGGGTTTTTCGTCCCTCTAGTCTGCTTCCTTCCCACATTTGCTGCCGTGTTTTTGGGTCTATTGCGTCAGTCACAGCTCCTTTGTTTTGGTTGCCATTTTCTTTTCTGTGAATAACTCTCCGCTTGGCCACGGGCGGTGCTACCGTTTGTTTACCGTTGCCTGGGTGTGCGAGCTGGCGTTTTGGTTAAGTTTTCACCTCATGTTAGGGATTTTATCCTCCTGTTGCCATTTCTTTGTTTTTCTGGGGTGTTCTGCCCGTCTTCTATTCCTCTGGGAACAGTTGGGTGTTGGTTTTTACACCAGTTTTCCATTTTCTGTCTGTTCTGGGTTTGGGCCCTAGGGTTTGGGCTCAGTATCCCTGTCTGTTTACCCTTGCTCCCACACCTTGTCCCTCGGTTTTCGGTCTGTTTTGGCAGTTTCCCTGGGTGCTGTGCTTTGCCCCTCAGTGGTGCAATTCCGCTGGCAAATGTGATAGTTTGGGCTCCCCCGGGTTCGATTCCAGGTTCCCTTGGGTTCTTTGGTTTCGTTCTGGAGGTATCTTCCTCTTGGGGACCCTTTGTGGGTTCAGGGGGCTTTGTTACCTTGTTTGTGACCAGGTTCTGCCTTCTGGGGTTCCGAGGTTTTCCTGGCTTGCAGGCTGACCTTTTTGGGTCTTGGCACGTGTTGTGGGTGTGCTGGGGATTTGGGTTTTTGTTGTTGAGGTGGGCTTCTTGGGGCCTTCTTCGACTGGCCAGTGTGGTGCTCTCTGCCCACCGGTCGGCGGCTTGTCTTTATCTTTTCTTTAATTTATTTTAAATTTTATTTACATGTATGTACATATGTTTTTATACATTTTGTGTGTGTAGGTATGTGTGTGTGTGTGTGTGTGTGTGTGTGTGTGTGTGTGTGTGTGTGTGTGTGTGTGTGTGTGTGTGTGTGTGTGTGTGTGTGTGTGTATATATATATATATATATATATATATATATATATACACACATGTATGTATGTGTGTATTTATATATATACATTTTCTTTTGGAAGGGGTTCCATTCCCTTTGCTGTTGATGGGGCGCTGGGGGTGCAGCTTGCTCTGTTAGCTCTCGCTTGTGGTTGTCTTCCAGCCTCTGGTGGCATCGGACGGCTTCTTCCCCTTTGGGAGGTTCGGGGCTGGCGGTGTGGGCTTGTTCCCCTGCGCTTCGTCATGTCATCTTGGTGTGGGTGCGTTTGGACATGGTCGTTCCGCCCCATCCGTCCGAGGTTCCCGCCTGTTCTAGTGCAGACACGGGCCTTGCGGTTCTTCTGGACTTATGCAGCCTGCACCCTGGATTCTTTGCCCTCTTTGGAAAACTGTTGTTTCTGGTCCGGCTTCTATTGGGGGCCGGGTGCCTGGATTGTGCCCCTGGACCTCCGGGTCACTTCTTGGCACATTCCTCTCCAGGGTTCCGGGACTGGCACAGTTGATGGTGGGGCTTCAGGTTTGCCGCTTTTGTTGCCTTCCGTAGTTTGAAATTGGCACTTAGTGTATTTACACATCTTTACCGGATCTTGGTGACCTGTCTGGGTCTGCTCGGGATTCGGTTTCTGGCCTATCTCGACGACTGGCTGGTGTGGGCTCCCAATCAGGCCGCTTGTCTGCTCGCCAAAGGTGTGGTTCTTTCCAGATTGCCGAGATCGGATTCCTGGTGATCTGGAGGTCTTTCCATCTGTTTCCGTCCCGGGTTTGGACCTGGCTGGGTCTTGTTTCGGATTCTTCGACCGCTTTTTTGTCTTTCCCTCCAGAAGCGTTGCTGCGGCTGTAGTCCCGCCTTCGGCTGTTCATGAGGGGGTCCCGGGTTGCTCGGCAGTTGCTCGAGCAGTTGTGCGGGAGTCTGAACTTCGACGTGCTGGTCTGCCCGCAGGGTCGGGTTTGACTTCGGCGACTCTTTGGTTCCTTCGGAGACTTCCCTTCCGCCTCTCTTGCAATCGTTGGGTTCGTTCCTTCGGGGATCTTGTGTTGGTGCTGCGTCACCAGCTTCCTCTTTGGGGTTTTCGGGGTTCTGTGCCTTGGCACCTCCCCGAGCCTTCGCTCGATGTGTTTACGGACGGGTCATCTCTCGGCTGGGGCTTTGTGACCAGTGCTCACCAGGTCGGCCGGGGATGGTGGGGTCTGTCTCTCCGTCGAGCTCACAGCACGTTTTGGGAGTTCGTGGCTGTCTGGTTGCGCTTTGGGAGTTCGTGGCTGTCTGGTTTGCGCTTTGGGTGGTTCAGGTCACTCGGTGCTCTACCATTCAGCTCCATTCAGACTGTTCTCTGACGGTTCTTTGCCGGAACCACAGGGTTTCTCTTAGGTGTTTGACCTTTGGGGTTGGTCCCTTTGAGTGGCTCGTTTTACTGTATTCTCGGGGTTTGGCTAACCGTGAGGTTCATGTCCGGGGTGTGTCCTATGTCCTAGCGGACAGCCTGTCTCGGTTCATTCCTCTGTTCGCAGATTGGCCAGTCGTCGCGGACTCGTTTCGTTGGCTCTGCTGGACGTATGGACTCCTGGCCATGGACGTCTTCGAGTCGGCGTGGTCTAGGTGTCGCCCATTCTATGTTGCGCCCTTACCCGCCTGCGAGGCGTTTACGGTGTTTGCCTTTCGGCAGGACTGGTCGAGGTGGGGGTACCTGTTCCTCTTCTCCCGGTCCAGCTGTTGCTTCAGGTTCTGGCTTGGTTCGAGCCCATTTCCAAGAGAGTAATCCTCATGGTCCCTTGGTGGCTGGGCCAGCTTAATTTTCAGACGCTGCTTGATAGGTGTCTGAATCCGGGGTGTTTTCCCGTGGCTCCGCCTCTTTCAGCAGGTCGGACCGGTTCTGTACGTGACTAGTTCGGCCTTGTCCTCGGCTCTTCGCGTCTGGTATTTTGATGTGGGTATCACCATCTCTGTGGTGATCAGGTGGCTTTGTTGATGGTGACCCACCTGCGAGCTTCGTCTCGGCGACAGTATGATGTTCCTGGTGTTTCTATGCACCTTTTTCTTGCTCTTCGTAGGTTGTCTTCTCTTTCGCATCGAGTTGTCTTGTCTTTTCTTGGGTTTTCAGGACTTAAGTTATATGATGTTTTTTACTGTCGCCTCGTGTTGTGCGGCGCTGGCGGAGCCGCTCCGGCTTGCGTTCGGGGTGGATGTCACATCTGCCCCGTTCTGTACGCTTTCTCGTGTTTTGTTTCACCTCCGGCCTGCTCATGCGTCGCCTGAGCTGTCCTGGTCCTTGATCAGGGACCTTGATCAGGCTCTTATCTTCTCAATTTGTGGTAGCCCCTTTGGTTCAGGTTTCTGCTCTTTGGTACTGGTGGTAGGTTTGTACGTTTGCAGTCTTTCTCTGTCCTACTGGCGACGGTCAAGATGGTTGCTTTCCAGAGGGGTCCTTGGGTTATTGATGCTTGATTGATTCGGCCGGGGGTACGTCCTGTGTTGTCCGGTTGCGCTTTTTTGCCGTTACCTGCGTACCGTGTCTGGGGATGCGCTTTGGGTTGATCCAGTTCCCCTCATTCCCTGTTTCAGAGCTCGGGTCTTCCATGTCGTCCGCAGAGTTTTTGAGTCTTCCAGCCTGCGGTCTAGCCTTGCGCCCGTGCTGTTCGGACGTTTGCAGCTTTCGCTGCATTGTTGGTGACGTCTAGGGCTCATTTCGGGCTCAAGGATTTGAGGGTCACACAGGTTCTTGGCCGCTCGTTCTGTATGCGCGTGTCTACTCCTGTGCGTTTTTGTTGCCTTGGGTTGCAGGTTGCAGCCCGTTGTCTCGGCTTCGCGTTGCGGAGTTTGTGGCGGCCGCCTCCCGGGTCAGCCCTTTCTTTTCCTTCTCTTTGGGTATGAAGCTCCAGAGAGCCGGAGGGGCTCCCCACAGAAAACCAGCGTTGAATGTAATGAAACGCCATTTTCTGGGTGAGCCCTGGAGGCTCCCTGGCAAGCCTCCCTCCCACTGGTTGGCGTTTTTTTCGAGTTGGTTGAAGCTTAGCTTTCGAACTGATGCTAGGCAATGGCGCGGTGAGGTCCGGGGCTCCCCCCTCCCCCTCTGAGGGCGGGGAGGGTTATGTGGACGATCGGCGCGGCAGTAAAGTGTGATGTTTGCTTGTTTCCTTGGGATTGTAGGGAGTTTCTACCTCTCTGTTCGGTTTTTTGTTTTAGTTTTTTACCATGTGGGAGTTGTTTTGTTATGCCTACCTTTCTGGGTGCCTAACCCCGGTCGATGGCAGATAAGGAAAACCCCAACCACAAGGGGGTTTTCCAGGGCCATTGTTCCCTGAAACCTCTCTGAAGGGGCCAGGTTCTGGCGCTGGTCCCTGGTAGGTCTGAACTCCTTAGCTAATGTCCCGATCTAATATAACATACATTAGCCCGATTAGCTCCAGGGAGCCTCCGGGGCTCACCCAGAAAATGGTGTTTCATTACATTCAACACTGGTTTTATTCCTTTTATATTCCCTGCAGCTACACAAATAACTGTCATCAGGGTATATTTAAATAGTTTTCTCTTTTTTTTGCTTTTTCATTGATTTAATAACATAATGAATCTTTTACCACTAATTTCAGGATTTACAAAGCAGTATTCATGCAAAAGTATTTGAAGACTTGGTGAAATTTGTTAGAAATTCTGGCGAGGAGAGTTGCACCATAAATGCTTCGACTAGAGGTGGTAAATCAGTGGAAGGCCAGAGAGATATACCTACAGCATGCTTAGTAACGGGTGTAAACATGCCAGACCACGATGCAGTGTTTAGCAGTTTAGTTGGCCTTCTGGTTGAAGGGGTTACACCACACATTGCACAGCTTCGAAGTAGAGAATGCACCACTCTTTGGTGAGGATGGTCCATTTCTGTTCGTGTAGGTCTTTCAGTTTGTGAGACACTAAAAGAGTAATTAAGTTATGAGTTGTCATAAATCGCTATCGCTTAAGCTTAATTTATTTAACTCGGGAAAGTGAAGACATGTTTTGGCTATTACAGAGGTGCCATTCATAAGATGATCACACAGCTGATGGGTCAGAATGACTTGGTAGATCTTGATTTTGAAGATGAAATGATGAAAGTACCATCCATTAAGAGGACTCAGGTTAATATGGCTGTATTAACTTCATGGTATCAGCTAAGATAATAGTTATTACTACTCATCTTGTTAAGGTAATTTTCTTTTTGCACAATTCCCAATACTGTATTCGTATATACTGTATTGGGCATCTTCGTAGTTTTTTTTAGAATAAAATGTATATTATTTCTTTGTGAGCGCCTTTGTGGCTCTCTAATGCTATAGTCACTGAGATAGTGAACGTCCCCTACACAGTTACTTCAGTCTTAGGAGTTCTGTTGGCCTACCAGGAACCCAGAGCCCGAACCTATCGGGCTCCGCCCCATGGGTATTATGGTTGGTTCCCAGGGTTGGGGGGGAGCCTGAGGAGCCGCCACGGGTACACTTCTACCCTTCCATTATAACATCAAGCAGTGATGACTTCTCTGGGGAACACTCTCTGGCACGTTTTTTCTGCATACCACTAGGACCTGCTTGTGGCTCACTGCTTGTTTTTCTCACTAAAAACCTGTCTAGTGACACTTGTTTTTCCCCACTTTGTAACACTTGTCTGAAGTGAGACATCACATTGTCATTAAAAAGGTTAACACAACGGCCTACTACAGCTTGCTCTGGGTGAATTAATAACTTTTCAACATCCTCAAGTGTTTGTGTTCTTTGTTTCATGATTGTTGATATGCCTTTTGCCACTTTAGCACTCATAATGTCCTTTTTCTTAGCAATTACGGTGCATATCGTTGACATAGATTTATTGTACTGGCTAGCTAGTTCAACAACCCATGTACCATTTACATGTTTACGAATGGTCTCTCTTGTTTTTCCTCTATGGTCATTCTCACATGTGTTTTCTTGGCTTGAACCTTACCACAGGCTTTCTTGGGACCCATGGCAAGATATATAATAATAACTTTTATGTTTAAATACCCCAAAATCCGAAAAACTTTGAAATGTATGCTGTTACGGCCCTCTCGGGACGCAACGGGGTCCTTACTCTGATGTTGTTAGAGGAAGTTATATCCGACCCCAAGCCAGCAGTGGCTTTCAAGGGATGTGATCCGTGACGCAAGTAACTTAAAGGGGAAGGGAAATAAAGGCAAAAACTTAATATAATATAATGTCCGTCACCAATAAATAATATATAAAAAGGTTACACAGGGGGAGGGGTATTAACACTATACAAGGGGATTAATCCACAATCGTTGTCTTCTGCTGAAGACGCTGGTGCCAAAACTCTCTGTGCTGAGTCCTTGGTGCTTCTTCGTGGCCTCACAACGAATCCTTCTGAGAATGCTGAGCCTACCCTGGCCACAGGTCAGCCAAAACACAGGTCCACGGGGGGGCACCGCCGTGGAGGCCGTCAACCACACGTCCAGCTGGTCTGCTGGCAGGTTCTGAGCCAACAAGGCTGGTCCGGCCACTCCACGAACGATATAAGGGGTACGCCCTAGACAGGAGCCTCGTGTGACACCACAAATCACTCCCCTGTCTTCAGTACCCCAGTGGATGATCGTCTCCAACAGTCGGTCCCGGGTAAATCCTTTTACTGCCACTCCACTGGCAGGCTAACACACCACAGTGATCTTCCGGGGGGACGACTTCACAACAGCTGCAGCAAGGTTCAAGGTATGGAGACTGGCTGCCTCGGGTAGACTGACTCCACGTCCATCACAGCAGTCCCAGGTCGGCTCTGTAAGCAGACACGTCATCAATAACTGGGACACTAAAACACCTCACTTACAGGCTCAGACACAAACGCCCGACACATCCACTTCATAGATGGCGTTGTAGTCTGGGCACCACCTCACCAGAGGTCAGCAGCGGCGGTGTGGAGCGCTGAACAGGACTGGAAACTGGCCCTTGTGGCCGGTATTCGCCGTCCTCACCTGGTGTCGTCGTCCGTTTGGCGGGGGTTTCGGGAGCTGACCCACAGATGGCGTGGTCGTTACTGCTCCGGGCTCGGACGCTGAATCCGGGTTCGTAACATATGCATGTCATTTATAGACAAAAATATAACATTTACATGCAAAAATATGTCAGTTGGACATGAAAATGTAGCATTTACACAATATTGCATGGACACTCAGAGTATGACATTTACACAAAGTACGGTATTTTGCACAAATATATCAAAATGCTTATGCATTTAGACAATCAAAAATGCGCTTTCACTAAAATTACATAATTTCACAAACATAATTTTCACAAAATACCCACACATTGTCTCATAAACCAAAATACACTTACACCATGAAGATCTATTTTATCAGATTACAGAGCTTACACAAAATACACAATTTTCACACACAAATACAGTTGCACCAGTTCCACTTCAACAAATTAAAAACACAACTTGCATAAATGCACTATTATCACAAAAATTATTATAAAACATGGACAATTATTACACAGTTTGTGTAATTATTTTACATCTTTGCACAATTATTACAATAAAACTTGCTATATAATTACTCAACTTGCACAATGACAATCAGTACACAAAGGTATAAATAAACAATTCGTCCATATGCAATTACACAACATGCGCAATTAATACACAACTTATACAAATATTACACATCTTTCATAATTATTACACAACTTGTACAAATGCATATCTAGCACAAATACATACAATACATAACTACCCCAAATATGAAAATACACAACTAGCATAAATACACGATTTACACAAATACAATTGCGGCATTTACACAACTTGCTCAAAAATATAATCAATACACAACTTACCAAAATATGAACAATACATAACTAGCACATATTCATTAAATACACAACTAAGCAATTTCCGCAAATACACATACAAAAACATATACAATTAATACATACAACTTGCACAAAACAATACACAATTTATAGAAATATAATCAATACATAATTGCAATAATCATACAACTTATGCAAAATACATAATCTGCACAATTAATACACAAGTATATTAATTGTACTATATATGTACAAACACAACCAACTGGGTCAAACAATACACAATTTGCATGATATTTTACTGGGTATATTTAGGACATTAATTATAATATGCTGAGTTTAACCAACTCCCCAAAAGTCAGAATTTCACATATAAAAATGGTGCATATGACTTCCGATGAGCTCAATATATAACACATTCTTTTTCCATTAAGATATCAACATTATTAGTGCTAAACTATTCATCTAACATATGTCCACTGTTTTTATGTCTTATTAATACCTTCCTTGTTACATTCTCTCCAATCAGACCAGCATATTTATGTATTTATTCAAACCATCTAACAGACTTATTTGTTCTAGCCTTAGATATGTTAGGGCAGGTGGGGTTAGGTGAAGTCAGTATTTTCTATGATAATTTTAGACAAATTTGCTATATCTTATCAAAATGCATCCTGTTAAAACTTAAATTCATCTAAATCTATCAAAAATATACTTATACTACGCAAATTTGACTAAATTCAACCTAGCTAAACTAACTAAATATGAGCATCCCATATCCTCACATACAAGCCTATGTCGCCTCTGTCCATACATTATATGAGTCTGCCATATAGCTCGAACCCCAAATAGGAAAATTTACACTATTTCATAAACATACTAGTTCATTACCCTAAGATATTATATATGTCCTTCCCTACACAACCTCACCTATCCTGACCTGGCATAATCAAACCTAGATTTAGTTCAAGTTGGTGAAATTTAAGCTATGCCACTTTAATTCGACATAATTTATGACAATTTCCACCAAATATACCCAAATGTTGCGTAGCATAGCACTGCCAAAGCCCATTTTCGCCTATTCCATACTACCCTACACGACCTCATCTAACCTGACCTAGCATATCCAAACCTAGATTTAGTTAAAGTTGATGAAATTTAAGCTATTCCCACCTACATTTGACCTAATTTAAGGCAAATTTCCACCAAATATACCCAAATGTTGTGTATCATAGCATCGCCAAAGCCCATTTTTACCTACATTTTCTCCTATTCCATCCTACCCTACACAACCTCACCTAACCTATCCTACCATATCCAAACCTGGATTTGGTTAAAGTCTGCGAAATTTAAGCTATCCCACCTAAATTCGACCTAATTTAAGGCAATTCCAACCAATATATCCAAATGTTGTGTATCACAGCACTGCCTAAGCCCATTTTTACCTACATTTTCTCCTATTCCATCCTACCCTACGTAACCTTACCTAACCTATCCTAGCATATCCAAACCTAGATTTGGCTAAAGTCGGCGAAATTTAAGTTATCCCATATAAATTTGACCTAATTTAAGACAATTTCCACCAAATATAACCAAAAATGTTTTGGAACATAGCAGGGCCAAAGCTCATTTTAGCTGAGTTTTCACCTATTCCAACCTGCCCTAGACAACCCTACCAGCCTCTCCTGGCATATCCAAAGTCAGATTTGGTTATAGCTGGCAAAATTTATGCCTTTCCAACCTAAATTTTACCTAATTTAAGCCAATTTCCACCGAATATACCCAAATGTTTTGTATCTTAGCATGGCCAAAGTTCATTTTAGCTGAGTTTTCACCTATTCCAACCTGCCCTAGACAACCCTACCCAGCCTCTCCTGGCATATCCAAAGTCAGATTTGATTATAGTTGGCAAAATTTATGCCTTTCCCACCTAAATTTTACCTAATTTATGCCAATTTCCACCGAATATACCCAAATGTTTTGTATCTTAGCATGGTCAAAGTTCATTTCACCCAAGTTTTTCACCTATTCCATCTTACCTTACACAGCCTTACCTAACCTGACCTAGCATATCCCAAGCTAGATTTGATTAGAGTTCGTGAAATTTATGCTTACTCACCTAAATTCAACCTAATTTAAGACAATTTCTACCCAATATACCCAAAATGTTTTGTTACATAGCTCAGCTAAAGACCATTTTAGCCGAGTTATCACATATTCCAACCTACCCTACATAGCCTTACCTATCCCTGACCTAGCAGATTTGATTAAAGTTGGGGAAATTTAAGCTATCGCCATCAAATTGGAGACAATTTCCACCAAATATGCCTAAATGTTGTGTATCATAGCACAGCCAAAACCTATTTTATCCACATTTTCACCCATTCCAACTAAACCTGGACCCAACCTCTGATGCGACATATACTCAGAGAAGTGATGTTTTTTGGATATGAACCTAAATGCCCGTGCCTAACCTGCAAGAGTCTTGGAGCTTTGTTGAATATTTTATCTATTTTTCTTCGAAAACTGAAGTTTTGGATATGAACCTATCCGCACTGTGCCTAACCTGCTAGGTTTTTTGTTGAACATCGTAACCATATTCATAGAAAAGTGATGTTTTGGATATGGACCTAACAGCCCCTCTCCTTTAAAACTTGGAACTGTGTTCAATATTGTAGATACAGTGTTGGGTATGTGTTTTGTTTTTACACATCAACCCAACTGTCCTGGACCTAACCTCCCTGCATCTAACTTCAAATTTATCGTAAATTTGGAAGGAACGTGTTGTTTGTGCATCAACCCAACCGTCCTTGACCTAACCTCCATTTATCAAACTTCAAATTTATCATAAATATGGGAGGACCGTGTTATTTGTGCATCAACCCTGCCGTCCTGGGCCTAACCTCCCTTTATCTAACTTCAAATTTATTGTATATATGGGAAGAAGGTGTTTATGCATCAACCCAACCTCCCTGGACCTAACCTCTGATACACGAATCTTGGTTCAATATTGCATCATACTTGTACCATATTTTTTCCACATAATTCAACCATCCTCAACCTAACCTCTATTACCTGGGGGAGGGAGGTTAATGGAAAATATGATAATAATGGGAATTTTCTCTACATCAGTTCAACTTAACCATCCTTAACCTAACCTAAGTTACAAAGGGATATAACTCACCAAAACTATTTAATTACCATTTACCCAATTTTCCTTATCCTAACCTATAACTAGAGGGTTTAGACCCCCCTTTACCTCGAAATTATACTACATATTTAAGGTAGGAATATATTTTCACATATAAACCCAACATTCCCTAATTTTACCCTATACTATAATTTCGAGGTAAAGGGGGGTCTAAACCCTCTAGTTATAGGTTAGGATAAGGAAAATTGGGTAAATGGTAATTAAATAGTTTTGGTGAGTTATATCCCTTTCTAACTAAGGTTAGGTTAAGGATGGTTAAGTTGAACTGATGTAGAGAAAATTCCCATTATTATCATATTTTCCATTAACCTCCCTCCCCCCAGGTAATAGAGGTTAGGTTGAGGATGGTTGAATTATGTGGAAAAAATATGGTACAAGTATGATGCAATATTGAACCAAGATTCGTGTATCAGAGGTTAGGTCCAGGGAGGTTGGGTTGATGCATAAACACCTTCTTCCCATAAATACAATAAATTTGAAGTTAGATAAAGGGAGGTTAGGCCCAGGACGGCTGGGTTGATGCACAAATAACACGGTCCTCCCATATTTATGATAAATTTGAAGTTTGATAAATGGAGGTTAGGTCCAGGACGGTTGGGTTGATGTGTAAAAACAAAACACCTACCCAACACTATATCTACAATATTGAACACAGTTCCAAGTTTTAAAGGAGAGGGGCTGTTAGGTCCATATCCAAAACATCACTTTTCTATGAATATGGTTACGATGTTCAACAAAAACCTAGCAGGTTAGGCACAGTGCGGATAGGTTCATATCCAAAACTTCAGTTTTCGAAGAAAAATAGATAAAATATTCAACAAAGCTCCAAGACTCTTGCAGGTTAGGCACGGGCATTTAGGTTCATATCCAAAAAACATCACTTCTCTGAGTATATGTCGCATCAGAGGTTGGGTCCAGGTTTAGTTGGAATGGGTGAAAATGTGGGTAAAATAGGTTTTGGTTGTGCTATGATACACAACATTTAGGCATATTTGGTGGAAATTGTCTCCAATTTGATGGCGATAGCTTAAATTTCCCCAACTTTAATCAAATCTGCTAGGTCAGGGATAGGTAAGGCTATGTAGGGTAGGTTGGAATATGTGATAACTCGGCTAAAATGGTCTTTAGCTGAGCTATGTAACAAAACATTTTGGGTATATTGGGTAGAAATTGTCTTAAATTAGGTTGAATTTAGGTGAGTAAGCATAAATTTCACGAACTCTAATCAAATCTAGCTTGGGATATGCTAGGTCAGGTTAGGTAAGGCTGTGTAAGGTAAGATGGAATAGGTGAAAAACTTGGGTGAAATGAACTTTGACCATGCTAAGATACAAAACATTTGGGTATATTCGGTGGAAATTGGCATAAATTAGGTAAAATTTAGGTGGGAAAGGCATAAATTTTGCAAACTATAATCAAATCTGACTTTGGATATGCCAAGAGAGGCTGGGTAGGGTTGTCTAGGGCAGGTTGGAATAGGTGAAAACTCAGCTAAAATGAACTTTGGCCATGCTAAGATACAAAACATTTGGGTATATTCGGTGGAAATTGGCTTAAATTAGGTAAAATTTAGGTTGGAAAGGCATAAATTTTGCCAGCTATAATCAAATCTGACTTTGGATATGCCAGGAGAGGCTGGTAGGGTTGTCTAGGGCAGGTTGGAATACGTGAAAACTCAGCTAAAATGAGCTTTGGCCGTGCTATGTTCCAAAACATTTTTGGGTATATTTGGTGGAAATTGCCTTAAATTAGGTCAAATTTAGGTGGGAATAGCTTAAATTTCACCAACTTTAACCAAATCTAGGTTTGGATATGCTAGGTCAGGTTAGATGAGGTCGTGTAGGGTAGTATGGAATAGGCGAAAATGGGCTTTGGCAGTGCTATGCTACGCAACATTTGGGTATATTTGGTGGAAATTGTCATAAATTATGTCGAATTAAAGTGTCATAGCTTAAATTTCACCAACTTGAACTAAATCTAGGTTTGATTATGCCAGGTCAGGTTAGGTGAGGTGGTGTAGGGAAGGACATATATAATATCTTAGGGTAATGAACTAGTATGTTTATGAAATAGTGTAAATTTTTCCTATTTGGGGTTCGAGCTATATGGCAGACTCATATAATGTATGGACAGAGGCGACATAGGCTTGTATGTGAGGATATGGGATGCTCATATTTAGTTAGTTTAGCTAGGTTGAATTTAGTCAAATTTGCGTAGTATAAGTATATTTTTGATAGATTTAGATGAATTTAAGTTTTAACAGGATGCATTTTGATAAGATATAGCAAATTTGTCTAAAATTATCATAGAAAATACTGACTTCACCTAACCCCACCTGCCCTAACATATCTAAGGCTAGAACAAATAAGTCTGTTAGATGGTTTGAATAAATACATAAATATGCTGGTCTGATTGGAGAGAATGTAACAAGGAAGGTATTAATAAGACATAAAAACAGTGGACATATGTTAGATGAATAGTTTAGCACTAATAATGTTGATATCTTAATGGAAAAAGAATGTGTTATATATTGAGCTCATCGGAAGTCATATGCACCATTTTTATATGTGAAATTCTGACTTTTGGGGAGTTGGTTAAACTCAGCATATTATAATTAATGTCCTAAATATACCCAGAAAAATATCATGCAAATTGTGTATTGTTTGACCTAGTTGGTTGTGTTTGTACATATATAGTACAATTAATATACTTGTGTATTAATTGTGCAGATTATGTATTTTGCATAAGTTGTATGATTATTGCAATTATGTATTGATTATATTTCTATAAATTGTGTATTGTTTTGTGCATGTTGTATGTATTAATTGTATATGTTTTTGTATGTGTATTTGCGGAAATTGCTTAGTTGTGTATTTAATGAATATGTGCTAGTTATGTATTGTTCATATTTTGGTAAGTTGTGTATTGATTATATTTTTGAGCAAGTTGTGTAAATGCCGCAATTGTATTTGTGTAAATCGTGTATTTATGGTAGTTGTGTATTTTCATATTTGGGGTAGTTATGTATTGTAAGTATTTGTGCTAGATATGCATTTGTACAAGTTGTGTAATAATTATGAAAGATGTGTAATATTTGTATAAGTTGTGTATTAATTGCGTATGTTGTGTAATTGCATATGGACGAATTGTTTATTTATACCTTTGTGTACTGATTGTCATTGTGCAAGTTGAGTAATTATATAGCAAGTTTTCTTGTATTAATTATGCAAAGATGTAAAATAATTACACACACTGTGTAATAATTGTCCATGTTTTATAATAATTTTTGTGATAATAGTGCATTTATGCAAGTTGTGTTTTTAATTTGTTGAAGTGGAACTGGTGCAACTGTATTTGTGTGTGAAAATTGTGTATTTTGTGTAAGCTCTGTAATCTGATAAAATAGATCTTCATGGTGTAAGTGTATTTTGGTTTATGAGACAATGTGTGGGTATTTTGTGAAAATTATGTTTGTGAAATTGTGTAATTTTAGTGAAAGCGCATTTTTGATTGTCTAAATGCATAAGCATTTTGATATATTTGTGCAAAATACCGTACTTTGTGTAAATGTCATACTCTGAGTGTCCATGCAATATTGTGTAAATGCTACATTTTCATGTCCAACTGACATATTTTTGCATGTAAATGTTATATTTTTGTCTATAATTGACATATTTTGTGTGATGGCATATTTTGAGTGTAAATAATATATTTTGTGCATAAATGGCATATTTGGTGTGTAGATGCTGTATTTTCTGTGTGCATGGCATAAATTGCATCTGATTAATGGGGAAATGGTGGCAAAAAAACTAGGCTATTTTCTAAGAATGTATAGGTTGTGGAGTATGAGTAGGTATGTATGCTTGTATTTGCGACTGTTGGTTTAGAAACAAGTTACCTGATTTGCGTAGCAAGACTAGGATTTTTTGAGGTGTAGAAATGATTAGCCTATGAATATAGTGGTTAACATCCAGCTGAGTTGCTAGATGGATGAATTGAGGTACGACATTTGGATATCTATTTGATGGATGTGAGGACAGTTGACTAGCCTATGAACACAGCCACTAATCCGCTGTACTGCCAGATGTGTGGTAACTACTTGTGGATTATAGTAGAATATCTAGCTATAGGGTTTCATAATTGCTGTTGTGTATAAAACTAGAATGACAGCTATTTATTAAAACTATTATTGTACACCAATACTTTAAGTGGGTTCCCTTGGTTGCTTTAAGCATAGGGTGGACATGAATGAGATTGGGTGGAAATATATAGGAGCTGCCTCGTATGGGCCAATAGGACCTCTGCAGTTACCTTTATTCTTATGTTCAGCTCACCTGCTATGCTGCCAGATGTACGATTCTACTTAAACTGCAGTACGACATTTGGGCTTCTATTTGAGTTTTGAACTTATCACTGAATAATGATTACAGTTGTGGATGACTAAAATGTATGTTCTTAAACCTCTGATTAGGTTAGGTGGGGATGGTTAGTCTAGTCATTTTTGAATAATAACATCAAATACAGTACATATACAGGTAGGATGCTAAAGGTCGCATTGGTTGTCTGGTGACGTCACACATAGTTGACCAGTCAGGTGCTGTAATACCTTCACACCTATGTGCTAATGGCCAGCAATACCTTATCCCTATACCTGTGGTCGCTTTTCACGATGTCACTAAACAACAACAATAACTGTTCTGTAGAATGTATTTGTTTGTTATATATAATATGTTAGGTTAGGATGGTTTGATAGGGTTTATGAATAACAGAAAATATAAGCACTGAGCGAAAATACGAGCTATTGTAGCTGAATATCAACTTTGATGAAGCACAGAGTACAGTTGAGGTATTAAGCCAGATTAAGAGTTCACACTTATGTGTGAACCTCCTGGGATCCGCATTTAGGGCCTTATTTTAAAACATGAGAGTCTTGCTTTTACTGAATGAGTTTTTTTTATTTGTTAAATGCTACAGTAAGGTGTGGGAGGTATGTTTTTGAGCGAATGTGAGACGTGTATGTGGTTAAGGACAATATTGGTTTACTACTGAACACGCATTGAAATCGCCAATGCCCAGGGCTCTGTTTTTCATATAAACGACTGATAGCAGTTTTTTCATTTTATTTTTTGCCCTATGCATAATAAACGAGCCTTCAAGAAAGATTGTCAAAGCTCGAATTACATTCTCTAGAAAGACGACGAAGAAGAAATAGGGGTGACATGATAGAGGTGTGAATGAATGGTTATAGTAAAGGCGAATATTAATAACCTATTAAACGTATCAACATGAAACAGAATAGAAATGAATTGGATAAGTTATATATTTAGGAAAAAGACCTGGGTAAATACAGGCAGCAGGGGACAAACTTGAAAATACACACATAACTTCTTGCAGTGCTGAAGTTATGTTCTTCCCTCACATACATGATCCCCTTTGATAAATGTAATGGGCGATGGTTGGAAGTAAATATGAAATTAAAAATAGACTAGGGATGATGGTATTTTACATTAGGTTTCAAGGTCACTGTTGTATCGCAAAACACACGACTCATAGACCGGCATTTTAATCCCCTTGAACATGCCGGTGCAGGAACGCTGAGGGGCTAGCTGGTGACGTAATTGACCATTAGCAATGTCTGTGCAGGGTCACTGAGCTAACGAAATTTGGGGATGACTGGAGGCGGCCGTTTAATCCCCTTGAGCGAAAATGGCAGGGGCCATAGAGAGACTTGTAGAAAACCCAGGGTGCGTAGACCGGCCCCTGAAAAACCAAAACGCACGGTCTATGTCGTACTTCAAGTTCGTGAAACCAGGGGTGCGTAGACCGGCCCCGGAAAAAACCAAAACGCACGGTCTATGTCGTATTTCAAGTTCGTGAAACAAGGGGTGCGTAGACCGTGCCCGGAAAAAAAAGAAACGCACGGTCTATGGCACACTTGAAACCGGGGGTGCGTAGACCGTGCCCGGAAAAAAACGAAACGCACGGTCTACGTCATACCTGAATCCAGGGGTGCGTAGACTGTGCCCGGAAAAAAACGAAACGCACGGTCTACGTCATACTTGAAACCGGGGGTGCGTAGACCGTGCCCGGAAAAAAAACGAAACGCACCGTCTATGGCATACTTGAAACCGGGGGTGCGTAGACCGTGCCCGGAAAAAAACGAAACGCACGGTCTATGGCATACCTGAATCCGGGGGTGCGTAGACCGGCCCCGGAAAAAACCAAAACGCACGGTCTACGTCATAAATCCTACTACTGTGTTGTGGTATTAGGGTGGTGTTGTTGTTGAGGTGGTGGTGTTGTGGTAGTGTTGTGGTTGTGGTGGTGTGGGAACCGACCTGTGAGATTTATATTTATTTAATTTATATGAATATATATAGAATTTATATTTACATTAATTTGTATACTTCGATAGCAATTTGTATAATGATACGTGGACTGTATTTCTGCAATAATCTCATAATCTCACAAATCGATCCTCTACACATTAGGGGGGTTTATTAAATTTATATATATGCAGCCAATCAAACTACAGTATTAGACTATATACATTGAAGAGGTTCCTTATCTTATAGTACAGCAGGTTAGTCCACCAGGTATAACTAGGGTGTAGACACCACATTTTCCCTCTTTGAGGTAGCTTCCATCACCCTGGTAACTGATGCACAAAGCATGCTCCCTCATCTTGACCTGTCAAAAGGGCGCTAGCTGTAAAGCCAGAATCCTATATATGACAGATATATCAGAGAAAATACTGTACATGGAACAATGAAGACCTGGCTTGATTACCTTTAGTTTGAGGCTACAATGTGCTCTAACCGGTTCACCCTATATAATGACATTAATAGCCATAAATTTAGATACATGGGTTTCGGAAAGAGCACTTAACTTGAATTTGTTGACAGCGTGTTGAAGATGGTACACCTTTGGTTTCCATAACACTACGTCCAAGTAAAATTAACAGGAGCCGAATTTGCTCCCGTGAGCCTCTGGTCTAGTATAAACAATGGCTGACCCTCCTTCCTCACTGATGCCTGGCTTACATTGTCCAGATGACAGAAAGTGATAGAAGGGTCACATTTACTCTACTTTAATATTGATAATTAAGTTAATTTATATGAGATGTTTTATGATGGTAAAGTCCAAAGACTAATGTATTTAAGAATAATTCCCACCATAATAGGTGGTGAATATAATAGTATGTGGTGATGATATCCCGTTTTCTTTAGACGGTAATTCCACTACAAGTTACGTTTTCTATGGGTAACTTGTTTATACAATACAGCTATTATCTGTATGATATATTAAATGGTGTCGGATTTTCCGACATAATTCCCCAGGGGCTGCTCGCGGGTCGAAGTCCTAATTAGAACAGACGAACACCGATACTCCTCCTTCGAATTATTAGATTAATTTGATGTTAGTAGTTAGTAATCACACATTTGTGCGTCTGTTCGTACAGGACGGATGTCCCGTACTAGAGTTGCAGGGGTTAGAAGTCTAATGCGATTTCATTTCCCTGTCAACTCTTGAAAGGCTAATATTCAAGCCTTATACATATTATTTAACCCAGAAGACTGGATGTGATCAAGTACTACAGTCAAGTATGATTCAGGGACTGCAGTGAGATCAGTGACATTAGATATAACTTGAAGTTTCTTCAGGTAACTGGTCACTGATATATAAACACTGAGGCCCATGGAATACATCTTGATTAAATAATAAATGTATCAAATCAGTCATCAGATTTATTGGGGTTTAATTTAGTTAATTGATTCAGAAGATTGAATAGCTCATCATTAAAGTAAAGTATGGTTCTGAGACTGCAGTGGGTTCAGTGACATTGGTCGCAGTGACTTGTAGCTGTTTTAGGCTACTGTTCACTGATTTGCCACTGAGGCCTCATGAACTCATCTCCAGCTTTAAATGATGATACTAACATCAACCTCTGTTGCTATAATCAGCTGTAATCTCCTTAGTATAATGCTACTGGAGAAATATAATCAGCTGACAAATTTAGATTTCTACTGGTATTGTTTATCTGCAGTCATAGGTCTCCTCAGGCTTGATACTGGGCCTGAGAGTAATTTACCTCCTGCAGAGTTTAACATAGTTATATCCTGATATTTAGTAGGGCTACCGATGAATCGATGGCAATAGTCTGTCCCAACAAGGAGACCGAAGTCGGTGAGGTGATCAGACTTAATATTATCTGCCAATTTTATTCCTCTATTTCTCAGGAATTTGGCTGTTGCTCTCAGACCTTGAACTTGTAGGTCTACTGGTATTTTGTCCACCACAATGGCTTGTACTCTACAGACGTACCTGCCTAAACGTACTGATGGTTGTACCACCTGGTAGACTTGAGGTCCTGCATCTGTTACAAACCCTGAGATATTGAATGATATCTGGGCTACAGGCTTTAATTGTAGTTCATCTGCCAACTTTTTAGTGACAAATGTTCTCTGGGATCCTTGGTCAAACAACCCACGGGTATGGACCTTGGCCCTCTTATTCAGGATGGTAATTTGGGCAGTAGGCAAAGTTGTATTACCTTTAAACTTTGCCGATTGGACACTCTTCGTTTGTTGCACCTTGCAGTACTGTACTGTGGTGGGAATGCTATCTTCCACCTTGGGGTTTGGAGACGTTGTTTTGATGTCTCTGCACAATGCTGCAGGGTGCTGACCTTTGTTACACCTATTACAGGTGTGTAATTGGGTATCACAGTCGTTGATGTTATGTTTCCTGAGGCACCTCGTGCAATGTTGCAAATCTTTGAGTCGCTCAACACGGGCGTCACTATCAGGAAAATTAGAGCAGTGGTACATTGAATGTTTCTCATTGCAGAACAAACATGTTCCATAGCTTCCAGTACCCTTTGGTGTCACGTTCTTGGGTGACACAGTAACTATAGGCTTGGAGGGTCCCACTGCATATATGCCCACACTGCCACTGTTCCACTTTGGTGTTGAATTATATTGTTTAGATTGATTTGGAGTACCTTTGGTACTCTGTGGTTTACTACTATTGGTTTTTGAGGGTTTCCTTGGTGGTTTTAATTTGTCATGTGTTCGTAATTGATGAACTACTGACTTTAAACCTTCAGATATTTCATTCATGGATAAGATGCTTTTATTGTAATGAGCACTCATTTGTCTCAATATGTCCCTAGGTATTTTCTCCTGGACAATTATTTTCAAGACCCACTCAGCCCCGTTTGTATCTGCTGTCAGGCTGAGGGCATTGATCAATGATTCTATCTCCAGCTGGAAGACTTGGAGTGAATCAGCTGAAGCCTCCGGTGGGGGTAAATGCAACAGCTCATGAACTAAATGTGATGTTCTTACTTCTGGATCAGCATAATTATCCTTGAGGAGTTTTACTGCCAGATCATAGCCGTCATTAGTTAATCTCAGATGGGATACTACTGTTTTAGCCTCACCTGATAATTGGCCTTGAATATAAGAGAATTTACTACTCTTTGGTAAAGATTGTTTTGAGTCTACAAGGTCAACGAATTTGTTCCAAAATTCGTCCCAATCTTCCTCATCTTTTCCTGAGAAAGTGGGTAAATTAATTGGAGGGAGTCGAGCTTCTGCTTGACTCGTATTAGATGCAACTGTTGTTGTTGTTGCTGTTGCCTTGTTCTGGGCAATTAATTTGACATAAGGCTGTAATGTGGCCTGAGTCTGATCTTCATAATTCGCTAGATCAACCATAATGTCGTCTATTTCTGTTTCTGATAAATTGGTGTTGGCAAGTTCAGCCACATATGTTGCTATTTGACATTTGATTTGCTCAAATTTACCTGCAGCTGCTTGATAATAGCTTTCCAGGTCAGCATAATCAACTGGAGATTGTTGTGACAAATCTTCACATTTCTTGATCTGTCTTGTTAAGTGGCCTTTAAGACCTGCAGGGGTTCTTTTCATTCTCCCTGCATTATCCATACTGGCTAGTTGGTGAAGCCTTGTGGGGCTTGTACTTGGGTCGCTCATAATACTGAACAAGTACTGATGGTCGCCTAGGGTAAAATTCTGCACTCACTAGGCCATAATCCTACCTCTACTAGAGGTTAGCACTTAAAATTAATACACATTATATATATACAATCATACACACTAATGATTTGAGTGATAAACCAGTGTCATTGGAAGTACCTTTAGGTTAGCTCTTCTATATCACCCTAGGATGGTAGAGACACTAATTAATCACTCAAAGGTGTAATGACCATAAGTAAATTATTATATATACAACTCAACTCGAGTTGATAAAAATTACACCCAAAATAGGGTCTGGACCATTCATTAATGGTGTTAGGTTGATCAATATAGTTCAACTGACTATGGTAATAATGGGACTGTAACACGGGTTTGGGTTCCTCTCTCTTTACTTCCTTCTTTCTACTCCCTCTACCCGTATTCTTACTTTTATTTCTAAACTCAGGGACTCCAAAACTTTTACCAAAGCCAACTCCACGCCACGTGGTCCTAAGACGATTGACCGACTTAGGATTCTACACCCAGTATGACGTGACCTAAGCTCTGAACAAAACCCTAGAGTCACCTCTGCTGCCACCACCAGACCAGTAATACAAGAGCAAGGATCGAGGTCTGGATCGATCACGCTAATTAATCAACCTAGGGGCTTGATCCCCACTATAAACGATGACCTTGAGTGTGGAATAAATTACACGGTAATGATAATTCCGATTCGATGTTAGAATCGGCGCCCAATGCAACTCTGCCTCGTGTGGACCACGTGACCAGGACAAGTATACACATAAAACACATGGAAACAATAAAATGCAAATTAATAACAAATTTAATTTATTAAAAGAAAACTAAAACAAAATCTAAATATGTTCACTCCCTATTACTTTAACACTCCCTACTTGACCTGAGTGGCAAATGAGAAGACTATTTCTATAATTAACAATAGCAACTATACCTTGGGCGACCAGCTGGATGTCTTGGCTGGTCTAGGGGAGAGGTAAGATGTTTGACCTCTCCTAGCTGCTTCCGTGACCACACTGATTTTTTTCTTGTCTGGACTACCCCAGACAGAGTATTGTATTGTTCCGCATCGCTTACCCAGTTACTTTAGCAAGGTTAAGTTATAACAATTATCCTCTGTTTATACTGAATTGATCCAGACTGGTTGAATTATTTTACTGAATTAAATTACAAACATCTAACGGCAGAGCTGTTCCCGATCACAAAAATGGTTATTAAAACTTTGAGAAATATTAGACATGTCAACCCTGCTGACCTATGACCGCCGGTCACTCCGCCTTAAAAGTTAGATCCGATTCGTGACGTCACTGATGGTGACTTAAACTCAATAATTAGAATACTCTTGATATTGTATCCAGTACTATTATACAATACAATTTTAATGCAAAATGAATAAAGGCTAATTTTCTCTAATTTACTGAATACTATAGGATGATTCATTATACGCAGCTATGAACAACGCGTCGGTTATTTCCACCGCGAATCCCCCTGGGGGTCAGGTCACCATGCGGCTCAGCTTCCCATTCTCTTTTGTCGATAAACCACTCTGGATAATTCTTACAACAGCCTAGTTTGTTACAACCCCCCCGCACAAGCACTTAGTAAACCTTGTTAATTTGTTAAAATTCACGAGGTTTAGTATCCAAACCCACAATTCAACTCATGCCACAAACAAAAGCTAACCTAACTAATAAAATTTGACAAATATTTGAGTGTCCAACATCAACATGTTTAAATTCATAAATTTCTCAGCTGTCAACTGACAGCAATCCTCTAACATCAGGAAACATACATCCTATCCTTACTGACATAGCTAAATAACATGTCCCTACTCTACCATCAAAAACTAGCTATTAAACTCTCTTGGCTCTTCACTAGCCAAGTCCATGTGTCCTCTAGAGCCGGCCACACCGTGCTCAAACAACCATTAAAGTTATAAGTTCAGACTGAACTTTGTCATCCGGGAGCGTACTACGGAACTATCAAGTTCACATCCGTGTACTAACCACTCCCCATCAATGTCAGGAACACACCTAACGTTTATTACATGTATCTAAAAATATAAAAAAAATTCCTATACTATATCACAGGTTTCAGCTGACTGTACAGCCAAGTGTTCTCACTCACTAGAAGTGTCAATGTTTATATTGGTCCGCCTCTCCTGTGTTCAAACATTCTGAAAAAAATAGCACAACATAATTTTCCATAACCGTTTGTTCTGGGCTGAGACAATTACACAGGGGCTTCGATTTTGATTACTGACCAATTTATAGCGTAAAATTTTCATATACCAGAATTATTTTAAATCTGTTTTTCAACATTTATAAAGAATTGATTCTAACTCTGTTTTTCAACATTTAAACAAAAGTGTCCAGATGTTCTTTACACAGATGTTCAGAGCCAACTTTGTTGTTTGTATCAATTGTTCATATTGAGTAAACGAAAAAAAAAATCGATGCTGCTGGATGCTGAATGTAGTCGCTGACGATGACGGTGTCGATCTTGCTTCTTCTCATGTGTAGACATCAATACCTGGTCCTCTTGTACTCCCATCCAGTACTCCTGAATGACGACAGAGTGTAGTAGAGCGGAGTACCAAGTGACAGCTGTAGAATACTGTTACTTCGGCCATTAATCTTGCTCTCGACAGTCCACACGCCTTCGTATCAATCACAGTTCACACGGCAGTCTTGATGTTAAACTTGTCGTCGCAGATGACCACAGCAGAGCAGAACTGGATGTACCAACGGTGTCTCTTAGCAGGAGTGGTGTCAGAAGGTCGTCGAGGCGGGTTGCTTGTTTGCAGAACAGGTGAATCTCGTCTTCCATCATTGCTCACGTCATCTCCGGCGTTTCTTGATGTCACCAGGTTACTAGGCCGTAAACACCAACTGTGTATACCCTCGTACCGCCGACTTTAGGCCAAAGGAGACAATTTTGCGACCTTCTATTGGCGAGTCCCGGTACTCTGTAGGGAAACCGTGCCTTCCACCTGTGACCGCCTTACTTCTGCTTTCTTGTTACTTCAGATGACGTAATCATTAATCTTCCGGCGAAATTCTTGAGTACTGCTACGTGCTTTCCATTTCTTGACCTCTCCTCCAACACTGCTGGAATGACTGCAGTCTTGATGACGCAGCAGGTGGGTATTGGTGATCTCGAGACAGCTACCCCGGCGTTGTATGGCACCTCCGGTGACTGCTATAATGTGGACAGCTCGCTGGCCCTGACAACCTCGTTAGTGACGTGAGGCGTCGGCCGGGTGACTCTTGGACAGTCACTCCTCCCCACAGTAACTGATGTATGGGTTACTGGGTCTGGTGGGGGAGGGCTTGTGTAACGTGCCTCCCCCCTCGGTCTTTACAGACAAGGGTTCACGTGTGGCTGGAACAACTGGGTCGGTGTACCAATCAGACCTGGGAACAGACAGACACAACACAGCGGAAGCATAGATATACTCTGGGTTTGGTGGAGGTGGAACCCCAGAGCACGGTAAAAGTTGCTACCTGAGTTAAGTATAGACATAGTACATCTCATTGCCTTTACAGGAAAATCTAATCAATACTAAATTATACTAACTAAGGAAGTTACTTTACTGTACAGCGCGAGATCTCGTCACCATAGGGTGGCGAGACTGCACCTGACTACTGATGAGCGATGACAGAGGGTCATCCTCATCTTCTGACTCGTCGGTGAAGCCATGAGTCAGCACTGCTGAGTCAGGAACTAGACCCGCTGAAGGCAGTTCTAATTCCTCTCTAGCATGATAATGTTTCAATTTATTTACATGAATTGTCCTTTCCACCTGGTCCTCGAACACTCCTTTTATAACAAGATTAACCGGCCCCGCCCTTTTAATTACTCTATAGGGTCCTCGCCACCTCGGAGCTAGTTTCCTGCTCTGATTGGCGGGCGCAGCCTCATTCACTCTCAATACGAGGCTTCCTTCCTTCAACTCAAGAGGGCGCACTTTCTTGTCATAAAAATGAGCATACCGAGTCCGTGCCTTCTTGGACGCTTCAGCTGCAATATTCCATGCATTTCTCATTTTTCCAAGGACCTCTGAAGGATAGTCCTCCCCGTATGCAACATTATGTCTGTTAAGCAGACCTGACGGGAAATTGCATGAATTACCAGTAAACAAATGAAGTGGTTGGGTGTTAATTGATTGGTGGATGGCAGTATTCAAGGCGAACTGAACATAGGGTAGGTGTTCATCCCAGGTGTTTGCATCATGTTCAGCAAGGATTGCAAGCATATCCTTGACTGAACGATTAGTCCGTTCCGTCATTCCGTTTGCTTGTGGGTGGTAGGCCGTTGTAAAAGCCGAAGTTGTCTCTAAAATCTTACAAACTTCTCTAAATATATTCCCATTGAATTCTTGACCCCGGTCAGAGACTAAAACTTTAGGAGGTCCGAATACAGTAACGAACCTACGCAAGAATGCATCTGCAACCGTACGAGAATCCTTCTGAGGTAATGCAACTAGTGTAGTGTATCTAGACAGATGGTCAACTAGCACCAACACGTATCTGTTACCCGCATGACTGTGGTGTAAATCAATCAGATCGGCCCCCACACGATCTAACGGTTCACGAATTTCAGGAAATTCCTGAAGTGGGGCTTGTACCTTAAGGGTACCTTTCCTCCTCTGGCAACGAGGGCACGACTTCACGAAATTGATTACATCAGAAAGTAATCCTGGAAAATAAAATAGAGACTTTGCTTTTAAGTGGGTTTTAAAGATCCCCGGATGCCCTGCAATTTTTGAAGCATGTGCAAGCTTTAACGCTGATGACCGCAACGCGTCCGGAATAACTAGCTGAAATACTGCCCTATCATTCTGGCTATTAACATAATACAGGACGCCCTGTTTCATCTCAAAATCATGTATAGGTAAATTCTTTTTCTTTTTGGGGTATTTTCCTCCCTCTAAATACTCAATAATCTCTTTCCATCTCGGCTCGTTCATCTGGTATTCTCTCATTTTATCCGATGGAATGGTTTCAATATTTTCATTAATCTGTACTGCCGCTATATTTCTACTTAGCGTATCTGGCACAACATGGGCTGGACCAGGCTTGTACAAAATCTGGAATGAGTGGGCCGAAAGTTCGTGAGACCAGCGTGACATTCGTGGGCATTTTGTTCGCTTCTTAAATATGTGTGTTAACGCTCGATGGTCTGTGTAGATTACAAAATGCCGCTGAAATAGGTAAGGCTCGAAATACCTAACTGATTCTACTACTGCCAGTGCCTCCCGATCCGTAGCTGAATAACGAACTTCAGGTCCTTTGACCTTCCTACTGAAATAGGCTACTGGATGGGGTAAATTATCTGCGTCTCGCTGAATTAAGCACCCGCCAATAGCAATACCGCTGGCGTCAGTGTGCACTTCCCACTCTTTCTCAAAATCAGGAATAGCCAATACCGGTGTCGTGATTAGTTGGTCTTTCAGTTTGCGATAGGCCTCGTCATGTTCAGATTTCCACACAAACTTCGCATTTTTCTTTGTCAGATCAGTCAGGGGTGCTGAAATGCCAGCGAAACCTTCAATATGACGACGAAAATATCCGGCCGCCCCCAAAAACCTACGCACGTCCTTTGCTGTCCTTGGAGTAGGCATGTCAGCAATGGCGCGGCAAGAATCTGGGTCAGGTCGGATACCGTCTGGGCACACCTGGAACCCCAGAAATTTGAATTTCTGAGCCGCCAGGGTGCACTTCTGAACATTCAGCCTGAAACCTGCCTGATCTAACAACTTCAAAGTCTCAGTCAAGTCCTGTAGGTGTTCCTCAAACGTCCTGGAATATATCACAACATCATCCAGGTACGCTAAAGAATGCCTACCCAGTACCGGACTAAGGATAAAGTTGATGGCCCTCTGAAACGACGAAGGCGCTGTCTTCAAACCAAACGGCATCCTACGGAATTGATAAGTGTGCCTACCATCCGAGAATGCTGTTTTTTCCCTATCCTGTTCTGCCACCGGAATCGCCCAATACGCCGATTTTGCGTCAAGAGTTGAGAAATACTTAGCAGCACCAAATTGATCTATTATCTCCTGTATTCGGGGCAACGGATACACATCACCCTTAGTTAGTTCGTTCACCTTCCGGTAGTCAACACAGAAACGATAACTACCGTCCGGTTTCCGAACTAGCACAACAGGAGAGAGCCATGGTGACGTACTAGGCTCTATTACGCCCTGTCTCAACATTTTCTGGCACTCCTCCCTGATAATGTTCTTTGCCTGTTCCGGCAACCTCCACTGTCTTGTGTACACAGGCAAATGGTCACCAGTTGGAATGGTGTGCTCGATCTTATCAAGGAGACCAATCTGGTCATCCTCTGTCGCAAACAATTTCGGGAATTTTCGTAAAACTCCTCTCAGTGCCTTCCTATCTGCCTGTGCAACATGTTGCAAATCAAGTGCTGAAATTAATTTTTCCACTTCCTCAACATTCTGTGCAACATTTCTCGTCTCGTATTGTACTTTGGATGGTGTTTTAGTGTTCAACATATTTAGTGCACTACATTGTGCAGTGACGGCTGGCGTCTCAGCTGACTCATGGTGAAAGATTTCTGTGTCCTCCACCATGGTTCCCTGAGATACCCTATCACCTGCCCTGAAGCGAAAAGTCTTATGTGAAAGATTGACAACTGGAATGAGTGCACCTTTATCGAGCACTACAACTAAGTGATGAGGAATTAATAAACTATCACATCTCCCAGCCACCTGAAGGGTGGTACCTGGTTGTATGTGACGTCCCACGGCTACTTTAATAAATTTAACAGAATGTGGTGGGCAACTCTGTTTGGTCAATGCATGCAAGGCGCATGACCTCTTAACTGTGTCTGGAAGAGACTTAAAAATCAATTTTGGATAGTGCGCATTATATTTCAGCTTCCTCTTAATTGAAGCTACAACTGGGGGATGGTCGATCATCTCCACTGGGTAGGAAGTCTGTCCCAACTGCAACCTGCAGTTCCTAGCCCCTTTTTGAGCAGACAAGGAATAATCAAATCGCGACAGAAAATCAGTTCCCATTAAGATGTGACCAGGAAAATCAAGGTTCTCTACGATCGTACATGTGTGAGGCTGCAATTCCCCATCAATCTCAAAATTAACTGTACCTTGACCTACGATCTCAATCTTTTCCCCATTGACTGCTGTTAATGTCTTTGCGCAACGTTGAAGACGTGCATACTTAAAATTGCTGAAGGCTGACTTTTTAATTACCGTTGCCTGGCTTCCTGTATCAACAAAAGCTGTCAATCTCACACCTTCCACTTTCACCTCAAAAGTAGGCCTACCATCACTAGGAGACTGCTTTCATGCTCTCGTAATAGTGACTTTACAGTCCCTCTGTATGTGCCCACGCATCCCGCAGGAGTAACACCTACGCGGATCCCTGTTGTTACCCCGCGCAGGGTGGCTCGAACTTGCCGCTGAGGGCTGCCTCCTGCTTGATGAACCCGCGCCACAGTGACTCGGCTTGGCTCCCTCGCCTTTACTTACCGCCTCTACGTATGGCGACAACTGAGTGCCCGATGTCCCTGCGCGCGTCTGCCTGTCTAGGGCTGTGGCGGCCTGTTGGACTAGGTCTTCATAACTCACACCCGCTCTCCCCGCAAGGAACAATGGCCCCATATCGGAAGGTAACGTTTTGCAGAACAACTCTTTAGCGAATTGCTCTGCCTGACTCGAATCGAACCCCAGTTCCTTAGTGAGGTCGTCAACCCTTCTCTTTAATATTGACCCGAAATCCTTGACAGTGCTTCGGTCATCCCTCTTAAGTGACTCGAGATAAAAGTAAGCCTCATCCTCCGAAACCCTGTCTTTGAATCTGCCCCTAATCGCTTGGACAAACTGAGGCCAAGATGTCAGGTGCTGAAACTCTGTAAATCCCGCCAGTGGACCGGCTACGTGCACGCAAGCCCCCATAGCGAGAGCAATTTTCGATCTATCCCCCGGGACAGCTTCCAGCATCGAACCAATTTCACAAAGCCAGTCTTCCACCTGGCGGTTGCGTTCCACCTTAATAAGCGACAACTCCCTACCTCTGAGTGTCGGCAGAGTCAACTTGGGAATCAGACTCACAAGTCCCTCTGTATGTGACGCGGAGCTACTGGCAGTGGGTGGGTCCCGGGGTTGGGAACTGGGTTGAGGTTGGGGTTTGGCCTGAGGTATGGTGTGGGTGGCCTCGGGTTGGGGTGTGGATTGAGGTTGGGGTTGAGGCTGAGGTATGGTGTGGGTGGCCTCGGGTTGGGGTGTGGATTGAGGTTGGGGTTGAGGCTGAGGTATGGTGTGGGTGGCCTCGGGTTGGGGTGTGGATTGAGGTTGGGGTGGGTATGGGGTGGCCTGGGGTTGGAATGGGTATGGGGTGGCCTGGGGTTGGAATGGGTATGGGTATGGGTATGGGGTGGCCTGGGGTTGGAATGGGTATGGGGTGGCCTGGGGTTGGAATGGGTATGGGTATGGGTATGGGGTGGCCTGGGGTTGGAATGGGTATGGAGTGGCCTGGGGTTGGGGGAAGGGTTGGTATGGGAACTGAGGATGGGGTTGGTATGGGAGGTGGGGTTGGGGTTGTTGTAGTGACGGATGAGGTGTACCTAGGTGTTGTGGGTGCTGTGGTATTGGTGTTATGTTGGGTAGTTCCTGCTGTTGGTGTGGTTGTTCATGTTCCTGTTGAACAGGTTGCTGTTCTCTACCGAGCGAAGTGGGACGTCCTGCCATACTAACTGAGGCCCCCTGTCTGCCCTGCTGGCATGGCGTCGATGTTCTTTGTGGGGGAACCCAAGACGGCTCTCCCCACTCATGGGACGACTCCTCGCAAGACTCCCCACTCATGTCAATAATAGTATCGCTACCGGGATGGAAAGATACCCTCGACTGCCCAGTCCCATGCAGAACCCGTGAACTCGTCGCTTCAGTCCCACTGACCCCACCTGTGGTGCCAGTTGAGCTACCTGAGCGATCCCCAGTGGTGTCGGAAGAGGTTCTATCCTCTACACTCCCATTCCCACTGGTCCCTACTGACTGGTCATTATCTGGGTTAAACATTTTCTGTGATTCCTGGTGTGCCACGTCTCTTCTAAACTACCCTTTAGTACACCCTCGACCTGGACTCACTACAACCGTGATCTTACACAAATAAAAAAAAATCACAACTCTTCTAAGAGAAAACCACTAAATTCCCAAAATAGGAATTACACCGATTTATCGAGAGAATCGCTGAAGTGAATCCAATGAATGAGTGTCTGCCCCGCACTCGTGTCTGACCGTGAAATATCCCGCAGTTCTATTGCTGAAACCTAAGTCCTTTACGTTAAAAAAATTAAAGAATCTAATTTATATAAAACAATTTAAATGATAACGCAACTAACGCACAGCACTCGTGATGGATTAATAAAGAATATTTACTGTACTTGAATACTAAACGCGCTTGAAGTGAGCAGCGTGGCCCCTGATGACTGATGGAGCGGGACCAGCTGCGCTGAAAAAAAACTAAGTCCCGCGCTTTTTCGCTTAAACACTGAAAAATCAAAATTTTTGTTCTGAAGGAAAATAACTAGTTTTACGTTAATAAACCGCTCTAGCGATTAATATAGACACCCAGGACCTATAAATGCTTACTAAAAATTGAATTTTTATCAAAAACTGCGTTTTTACTCAATTGCTGGACTCTGCCAATTTTTCTGACTCCGAGGGAAAAAAAATTTCTATCACCCCAAATATCACAAAACTCCTTTAATTAAAAAAAATTTGGGTTTCTCGTTTCCAGATATAAATACGTTATTATTTACTACTGACGTTGTATACAGAACAATACTGACACTTCGGGCGGTTTCAACACTCACTAATTCGATTTTTCGTCAAAATCCGAGATTTTCACCTCAAATGGACTCTGACAAAATTACAACACGATTTTTTCGAAAAATAACTAAATTCGGCAAAAATGTAATTATCACTGTTTAATGCTTACGGACAGAATTACGTCCCTTGCGCGCACTAGAGAGTAATACTGACCCCAGAATATACACGAAACATGAAAATTAGAATTTCCGCCAAAAAGTCAGATTCTAGCCCAAGCTGGACTTAGAAAATTTTCCACCTACGTTTCTACTGAAAACAGAGTTCTAAGTCTAAAACACAATTCTACCGTCTTACTGGTAAAAACTAGAAAATATCACCCGCATCGACTGGGGAATCCTAATGATACCCAGATCATACACGTGACCCACGAATACAAATTAATTACAGTTAACGACTTTCCGACATCGACTTAGCCGAAAACTTATCCCAAAATACTTAGAAATATTCCACGGACTCTATTAAGCATTTACACGCAACTTATTATCCCTTAAACTCCTTCACTTATCTATCGTGACCGACATATAGCCCTAAGTCCAGAGGATTAACTACACTCTAGCAACAACGCCTCTGACTTAGACTAATAGAACAGGGAATAACAAAACTTAACGTACGCACTTAGCCTAATATGCAAGAAAACGCTAAACACTTGGGAAAAATTTTAACCGGGGATTGAATTTAGGGGAAAAAATTAATCTAGAACAACGCAAATAAACGGAAATTACTTTATAAATTTAAGTATACTTAATTCAAAAATGCACTCGACTTAAACTTATAATTGTTCCTACCGGCTCGCCGTACCACACCTAGCCTAGAGGCCACACCATCTAGGTTCCAACAGAGCGACACGCAGCTTTCAGCAACAATTATGACTAGGGACGACTCAACCTCCACTAAGTGTGCGATCACTTAGTTGTTGAATCGCTGCTAGGTAGGTTACTAGTCCGTCCCTCGGAGGCCGCAACGCCCTTCACGGATTACGTTTTTCCTAGCGTTTTGGGTCGTCTAATAACGCCCTCGGACTATCTACTGGCGTCCCACAGATATATCCGCCCCCGACAGCCCTCAAGGAACTGCTGTTGAGAGTATGGTGGCTCCCAACACCTCTGAATTAATTGCAATGGGTCGAGTATGGTACCCAGTCCAATCAACTCGGAGCGGTCTCCTTTTCAATAAATCTATTTTTTTTTTAATTCTAATCTTACTAACTAACCTTAATCATATCAGCCCGCATGACCCAAGATTCGCCAATCCCCACTCAAACGCACTTGTGGGGCGCACTGCTAATCCTGGCCCGCGGCTGTCTCCTTAACATCCGCGCACGTGTTCGAACGGCTAGACGCGTGAGCCTTTCAACAATTTCAAACAAAATTGTTGAAACCACCGCTGTGCACCATTGTAACACGGGTTTGGGTTCCTCTCTCTTTACTTCCTTCTTTCTACTCCCTCTACCCGTATTCTTACTTTTATTTCTAAACTCAGGGACTCCAAAACTTTTACCAAAGCCAACTCCACGCCACGTGGTCCTAAGACGATTGACCGACTTAGGATTCTACACCCAGTATGACGTGACCTAAGCTCTGAACAAAACCCTAGAGTCACCTCTGCTGCCACCACCAGACCAGTAATACAAGAGCAAGGATCGAGGTCTGGATCGATCACGCTAATTAATCAACCTAGGGGCTTGATCCCCACTATAAACGATGACCTTGAGTGTGGAATAAATTACACGGTAATGATAATTCCGATTCGATGTTAGAATCGGCGCCCAATGCAACTCTGCCTCGTGTGGACCACGTGACCAGGACAAGTATACACATAAAACACATGGAAACAATAAAATGCAAATTAATAACAAATTTAATTTATTAAAAGAAAACTAAAACAAAATCTAAATATGTTCACTCCCTATTACTTTAACACTCCCTACTTGACCTGAGTGGCAAATGAGAAGACTATTTCTATAATTAACAATAGCAACTATACCTTGGGCGACCAGCTGGATGTCTTGGCTGGTCTAGGGGAGAGGTAAGATGTTTGACCTCTCCTAGCTGCTTCCGTGACCACACTGATTTTTTTCTTGTCTGGACTACCCCAGACAGAGTATTGTATTGTTCCGCATCGCTTACCCAGTTACTTTAGCAAGGTTAAGTTATAACAATTATCCTCTGTTTATACTGAATTGATCCAGACTGGTTGAATTATTTTACTGAATTAAATTACAAACATCTAACGGCAGAGCTGTTCCCGATCACAAAAATGGTTATTAAAACTTTGAGAAATATTAGACATGTCAACCCTGCTGACCTATGACCGCCGGTCACTCCGCCTTAAAAGTTAGATCCGATTCGTGACGTCACTGATGGTGACTTAAACTCAATAATTAGAATACTCTTGATATTGTATCCAGTACTATTATACAATACAATTTTAATGCAAAATGAATAAAGGCTAATTTTCTCTAATTTACTGAATACTATAGGATGATTCATTATACGCAGCTATGAACAACGCGTCGGTTATTTCCACCGCGAATCCCCCTGGGGGTCAGGTCACCATGCGGCTCAGCTTCCCATTCTCTTTTGTCGATAAACCACTCTGGATAATTCTTACAACAGCCTAGTTTGTTACAGGACTAGGATGAACAATAAATAGTTCAACTAGTCAATGGTAATTTCCTACCCTGTTGTGGGTTGGCAATTAGTAAATATTATACTGTGATCACTAGTGCAATATATATTAAATAATTCTCTATTTTGGAGAAATAATATACACAATTATTGATAATAGCCTCTTAATTAGCCTCTATGAAACTTCTAATATTATCAAGAAGTATTAAATATTATTAGTGACCTCGCGAAATAAACTCCACAAATTCGTAGATAATCTCTCGCGAAATTTAACACCACGAAATCCGTGAACAATCTCGCGACACAGTCACTAATTTGGCTGGCTTCTATATTAGCGCTGTCATTTCACAGAATATCACGCCACCAAATCTGTGGGTGTACATGAAACCGCTGACTAAGGCTTAACTGGGCTGAGGGAGGCTCCTGAGCTCCCTCGAGGCTACGCTGCCATCTTTGACTGCTGGCTTTTGTTTAAATCACACTGCACTAGTATATTTAATGAATCCACTGGTTAACTGGTTCATCCGGTACTAAGATGACCAAATGTGGGTTCAAAGGACCGAATAATCCGGTTCGAAGGACCAAATAATGTGGGAACCGACCTGTGAGATTTATATTTATTTAATTTATATGAATATATATAGAATTTATATTTACATTAATTTGTATACTTCGATAGCAATTTGTATAATGATAAGTGGACTGTATATCTGCAATAATCTCATAATCTCACAAATCGATCCTCTACACATTAGGGGGGTTTATTAAATTTATATATATGCAGCCAATCAAACTACAGTATTAGACTACATACATTGAAGAGGTTCCTTATCTTATAGTACAGCAGGTTAGTCCACCAGGTATAACTAGGGTGTAGACACCACATTTTCCCTCTTTGAGGTAGCTTCCATCACCCTGGTAACTGATGCACAAAGCATGCTCCCTCGTCTTGACTTGTCAAAAGGGCGCTAGCTGTAAAGCCAGAATCCTATATATGACAGATATATCAGAGAAAATACTGTACATGGAACAATGAAGACCTGGCTTAATTACCTTTAGTTTGAGGCTACCACGTGCTCTAACCGGGTCACCCTATATAATGACATTAATAGCCATAAATTTAGATACATGGGTTTCGGAAAGAACACTTAACTTGAATTTGTTGACAGCGTGTTGAAGATGGTACACCTTTGGTTTCCATAACACTACGTCCAAGTAAAATTAACAGGAGCCGAATTTGCTCCCGTGAGCCTCTGGTCTAGTATAAACAATGGCTGACCCTCCTTCCTCACTGACGCCTGGCTTACATTGTCCAGATGACAGAAAGTGATAGAAGGGTCACATTTACTCTACTTTAATATTGATAATTAAGTTAATTTATATGAGATGTTTTATGATGGTAAAGTCCAAAGACTAATGTATTTAAGAATAATTCCCACCATAATAGGTGGTGAATATAATAGTATGTGGTGATGATATCCCGTTTTCTTTAGACGGTAATTCCACTACAAGTTACGTATTCTATGGGTAACTTGTTTATACAATACAGCTATTATCTGTATGATATATTAAATGGTGTCAGATTTTCCGACAGGTGGTGTTGTGGTGGTGGTGTTGTGGTAGTGGTGTTGTGGTGGTGTTGTTGTGGAGTTGTGGTGGTGTTGTGGTGGTGGTGTTGTACTCACCTAATTGTACTCACCTAATTGTGCTTGCAGGGGTTGAGCTTTGGCTCTTTGGTCCCGCCTCTCAACTGTCAATCAACTGGTGTACAGATTCCTGAGCCTACTGGGCTCTATCATATCTATATTTGAAACTGTGTATGGAGTCAGCCTCCACCACATCACTTCCCAGTGCATTCCATTTATTAACTACTCTGACACTGAAAAAATTCTTTCTAACGTCTCTGTGGCTCATCTGGGTACTAAGTTTCCACCTGTGTCCCCTTGTTCGTGTCCCACCCGTGCTCAAGAGTTTGTCTTTGTCCACCCTGTCAATTCCCCTGAGAATTTTGTAGGTGGTTATCATGTCTCCCCTTACTCTTCTGTTTTTCAGGGATGTGAGGTTCAGCTCCTTTAGCCTTTCCTCGTAGCTCAATCCTCTCAGTTCCGGGACGAGCCTGGTGGCATACCGCTGAATCTTCTCTAAGATTCAGATGTTGTGGTGGTCTTGTTGTGGTGGTGGTGTTGTGGTTGGTGTTGTGGTGGTGTTGTGTTAGTGGTGTTGTGGTGGTCTTGTTGTGGAGTTGTGGTGGTGGTGTTGTGGTGATCTTGTTGTGGTGGTGGTGTTGTGGTTGGTGTTGTGGTGGTGTTGTTGTGGTGGTGTTGTGGTTGGTGTTGTGGTGGTGTTGCGGTGTTGTTGTAGTGGTGTTGTTGTGGTGGTGTTGTTGTGGTGGTGTTCTGGTGGTGGTGTAGTGGTGGTGGTGTTGTGGTGGTGGTGTTTTTGTGTTGTGGTGGTGTTGTGGTTTTGTGGTGGTAGTGGTGTTGTGGTGGTGGTGTTGTGGTGGTGTTGTTGGAGTGGTATTCTGGTGGTGGTGTTGTGGTGGTGGTGTTTTTGTGTTGTGGTGGTGTTGTTGTGTTGTAGTGGTGTTGTGTTGTTGTAGTGTTGTTGTGGTGGTGTTGCGATGGTGTTGTGGTGATGTTGTGGTTGTGGTGTTGTTGTGATGTTGTGGTGGTGGTGTTGCGGTGGTGTTGTTGTGGTGGTGTTGTTGTGGTTTTGTGGTGGTGTTGTGGTGGTGTTGCGGTGTTGTCGTGGTGGTGTTGTTGTGGTTTTGTGGTGGTGTTGTGGTGGTATTGTGGTGGTGGTGTTGTGGAAGTAGTGTTGTGGTGGTGGTGTTGTGGTGGTGGTGTTGTGGTAGTGGTGTTGTGGTGGTGTTGTGGTGGTGTGGTGGTGGCGGTGTTGTGGTAGTGTTGTGGTATTGCGGTGGTGTTGTTGTTGAGGTGGTGGTATTGTGGTGTTGTGTTGTGGTTGTGGCATTGTTGTGGTAGTGCTGTGATGGTGTTGTGGTGGTGGTGTTGTAGTAGTTGTGTTGTGGTGGTGTTGTTGTTGTGGTGATGGTGTTGTGGTATTAGGGTGGTGTTGTTGTTGACGTGGTGGTGTTGTGGTTGTGGTATTGTTGTGGTATTGTGGTGGTTTTGTGGTAGTGGTGTTGTGGTGGTGTTGTTGTGGAGTTGTGGTGGTGTTGTGGTGTTGTACTCACCTAATTGTACTCACCTAATTGTGCTTGCGGGGGTTGAGCTTTGGCTCTTTGGTCCCGCCTCTCAACTGTCAATCAACTGGTGTACAGATTCCTGAGCCTACTGGGCTCTATCATATCTATATTTGACTCTGTGTATGGAGTCAGCCTCCACCACATCACTTCCTAGTGCATTCCATTTATTAACTACTCTGACACTGAAAAAATTCTTTCTAACGTCTCTGTGGCTCATCTGGGTACTAAGTTTCCACCTGTGTCCCCTTGTTCGTGTCCCACCCGTGCTCAAGAGTTTGTCTTTGTCCACCCTGTCAATTCCCCTGAGAATTTTGTAGGTGGTTATCATGTCTCCCCTTACTCTTCTGTTTTCCAGGGATGTGAGGTTCAGCTCCTTTAGCCTTTCCTCGTAGCTCAATCCTCTCAGTTCCGGGACGAGTCTGGTGGCATACCGCTGAATCTTCTCAAAGATTCAGATGTTGTGGTGGTGGTGTTGTGGTGGTCTTGTTGTGGTGGTGGTGTTGTGGTTGGTGTTGTGGTGGTGTTGTGTTAGTGGTGTTGTGGAGTTGTGGTGGTGTTGTGGTTGTGGTGTTGTGGTGGTGGTGTTGTGGTGATCTTGTTGTGGTGGTGGTGTTGTGGTTGGTGTTGTGGTGGTGTTGTGGTGTTGTTGTAGTGGTGTTGTTGTGGTGGTGTTGTGGTGGTGTTCTGGTGGTGGTGTTTTTGTGTTGTTGTGGTGTTGTGGTTTTGTGGTGGTGGTGTTGTAGTGGTGTTGTTGGGGTGGTGTTGTAGTGGTGTTGTTGGGGTGGTGTTCTGGTGGTGGTGTTTTTGTGTTGTAGTGTTGTTGTGGTGGTGTTGCGATGGTGTTGTGGTGGTGTTGTGGTTGTGGTGTTGTTGTGGTGGTGATGTTGTGGTGGTGGTGTTGTGGTGGTATTGTTGTGGTTTTGTGGTGGTGTTGTGGTGGTGTTGCAGTGATGATGTTGTGGTGGTGTTGTTGTGGTTTTGTGGTGGTGTTGTGGTGGTATTGTGGTGGTGGTATTGTGGTGTTGTCGTGGTGGTGATGTGGTGGTGTTGTGGAGGTGTTGTGGTGGTGGTGTTGTGGTAGTGGTGTTGTGGTGGTGTTGTGGTGGTGGCGGTGTTGTGGTAGTGTTGTGGTTGTGGTGTTGTTGTGGTGGTGGTGTTGTGGTGTTGTGGTGGTGGTGTTGTGGTGGTGGTGGTGTTGTGGTGGTGTTGTGGTGGTGTTTTTGTGGTGTTGCGATGGTGTTGTGGTGTTCTTGTGGTATTGTGTTGGTCTTGTAGTGGTATTGTGGGGGTTGTGTTGTAGGAGTGGTGTTGTGGTGGTGTTCCGTTGATGTTCTTGTGTTGGTGTTGTGGAGCGTTGTGTTGTGGTGTTGTGGTGATGTTGTTATGGTATTGTGGTGGTGGTGTTGTGGTGGTGTTACGTTGGTGTTGTGGTGGTATTGTTATGCTGGTGTTGTGGTGGTGGTGTTCTGGTATTGCGGAGGTGTTGTGGTAGTGGTGGTGTTGTGGTAGTGTTGTGGTATTGTTGTGGTGTTGTGGTGGTGGTATTGTGGTGGTGGTGTTGTAATTGTGGTGTTGTGGTGGTGTTGTTGTGGAGTTTTGGTGGTGTTGTTGTGGAGTTGTGGTGGTGTTGTAGTGTTGTGGTTGGTGTTGTGGTGGTGGTATTGTAGTGGTGTTGTGTTGGTGTTGCGGTGGTGTTGTTGTAGTGGTGTTGTTGTGGTGGTTTTGTGGTGGTAGTGGTGTTGTGGTGGTGGTGTTGTGGTGGTGGTGTTGTGGTGGTGGTGTTGTGGAGGTGTTGTGGTGGTGGTGTTGTTGTGGTGGTGGTGTTGTGGTGGTGGTGTTGTGGTGGTGGTGGTGTTTTTGTGGTGTTGTGGTGGTGGTGTTGTGGTGGTGTTGTGGAGGTGTTGTGGTGGTGGTGTTGTGGTAGTGGTGTTGTGGTAGTGGTGTTGTGGTGGTGGCGGTGTTGTGGTAGTGTTGTGGTTGTGGTGGGGTTGTGGTGGAGGTGGCGTTGTGGTGGTGTTGTCGTGGTGTTGTGGTGGTGGTGGTGTTGTGGTGGTGTTTTTGTGGTGTTGTGGTGGTGTTGCGATGGTGTTGTGGTGGTAGTGTTGTGGTGTTGTTGTGGTATTGTGTTGGTCTTGTAGTGGTATTGTGGGGGTTGTGTCGTAGGGGTGGTGTTGTTGTGGTGTTGCGTTGATGTTGTTGTGTTGGTGTTGTGGAGGGTTGTGTTGTGGTGTTGTGGTGATGTTGTGGTGGTATTGTGGTGGTGGTGTTGTGGTGGTGTTGCGTTGGTGTTGTGGTGGTATTGTTATGCTGGTGTTGTGGTGGTGGTGTTCTGGTATTGTGGTGGTGATGATGTTGTGGTAGTGTTGTGGTGTTGTGGTGGTGGTATTGTGGTGGTGTTTTGGTGGTGATGTTGTGGTGGTGTTGTTGTGGTGTTGCGGTGGAGTTGTTGTGGTGGTGTTGTTGTGGTTTTGTGGTGGTGTTGTGGTGTTGTGGTGGTGTTGCGGTGGTGTTGTTGTGGTGGTGTTGTTGTGGTTTTGTGGTGGTGGTGGTGTTGTGTTGTGGTGGTGTTGTGGTTCTGGTGTTGTGGTGGTGTTGTTGTGGTGTTGTGGTGGTGATGTTGTGGTGGTGGTGTTGTAGTGGTGGTGTTGTGGTGGTGTTGTTATGGTGGTGTTGTGGAGGTGTTGTGGTGGTGGTGTTGTTGTGGTGGTGGTGTTGTCGTGGTGTTGTGGTGGTGGTGGTGTTTTTGTGGTGGTGGTGTTGTGGTGGTGTTGTGTAGGTGTTGTGGTGGTGGTGTTGTGGTAGTGGTGTTGTGGTGGTGGCGGTGTTGTGGTAGTGTTGTGGTTGTGGTGGTGTTGTGGTGGTGGTGGCGTTGTGGTGGTGTTGTCGTGGTGTTGTGGTGGTGGTGGTGTTGTGGTGGTGTTTTTGTGGTGTTGTGGTGGTGTTGCGATGGTGTTGTGGTGGTAGTGTTGTGGTGTTGTTGTGGTATTGTGTTGGTCTTGTAGTGGTATTGTGGGGGTTGTGTTGTAGGGGTGGTGTTGTGGTGGTGTTGCGTTGATGTTGTTGTGTTGGTGTTGTGGAGGGTTGTGTTGTGGTGTTGTGGTGATGTTGTGGTGGTATTGTGGTGGTGGTGTTGTGGTGGTGTTGCGTTGGTGTTGTGGTGGTATTGTTATGCTGGTGTTGTGGTGGTGGTGTTCTGGTATTGCGGTGGTGTTGTGGTGGTGGTGGTGTTGTGGTAGTGTTGTGGTATTGTTGTGGTGGTGGTATTGTGGTGGTGTTTTGGTGGTGATGTTGTGGTGGTGGTGTTGTTGTGGTGTTGCGGTGGAGTTGTTGTGATGGTGTTGTTGTGGTTTTGTGGTGGTGTTGTGGTGTTGTGGTGGTGTTGCGGTGGTGTTGTTGTGGTGGTGTTGTTGTGGTTTTGTGGTGGTGGTGGTGTTGTGTTGTGGTGGTGTTGTGGTTCTGGTGTTGTGGTGGTGTTGTTGTGGTGTTGTGGTGATGTTGTGGTGGTATTGTGGTGGTGGTGTTGTGGTGGTGGTGTTGTGGTGGTGTTGTTATGGTGGTGTTGTGGAGGTGTTGTGGTGGTGGTGTTGTTGTGGTGGTGGTGTTGTGGTGGTGGTGTTGTGGTGTTGTGGTGGTCTTGTTGTGGTGGTGGTGTTGTGGTTGGTGTTGTGGTGGTGTTGTGTTAGTGGTGTTGTGGTGGTCTTGTTGTGGAGTTGTGGTGGTGTTGTGGTGGTGGTGTTGTGGTGATCTTGTTGTGGTGGTGGTGTTGTGGTGGTGTTGTGGTGTTGTTGTAGTGGTGTTGTTGTGGTGGTGTTCTGGTGTTGTTGTGGTGGTGTTCTGGTGGTGGTGTAGTGGTGGTGGTGTTGTGGTGGTGGTGTTGTGGTGGTGGTGTTTTTGTGTTGAGGTGGTGTTGTGGTTTTATGGTGGTAGTGGTGTTGTGGTGGTGGTGTTGTAGTGGTGTTGTTGGGGTGGTGTTGTGGTGGTGTTGTTGTGGTGGTGGTGTTTTTGTGTTGTGGTGTTGTGTTGTTGTAGTGTTCTTGTGGTGGTGTTGCGATGGTGTTGTGGTGGTGTTGTGGTTGTGGTGTTGTTGTGGTGTTGTGGTAGTGATGTTGTGGTGGTGGTGTTGTGGTAGTGATGTTGTGGTGGTGGTGTTGTGGTGTTGCGGTGGTGTTGTTGTGGTGGTGTTGTTGTGGTTTTGTGGTGGTGTTGTGGTGGTGTTGCGGTGATGATGTTGTAGTGGTGTTGTTGTGGTTTTGTGGTGGTGTTGTGGTGGTATTTTGGTGGTGGTGTTGTGGTGCTGTGGTGGTGGTGTTGTGGTGGTGTTGTGGAGGTGTTGTGGTGGTGGTGTTGTGGTAGTGGTGTTGTGGTAGTGGTGTTGTGGTGGTGTTGTGGTGGTGGCGGTGTTGTGGTAGTGTTGTGGTTGTGGTGTTGTTGTGGTGGTGGTGTTGTGGTGTTGTGGTGGTGGTGGTGTTGTGGTGGTGTTGTCGTGGTGTTGTGGTGGTGGTGGTGTTGTAGTGGTGTTTTTGTGGTGTTGTGGTGGTGTTGCGATGGTGTTGTGGTGGTAGTGTTGTGGTGTTGTTGTGGTATTGTGTTGGTCTTGTAGTGGTATTGTGGGGGTTGTGTTGTAGGGGTGGTGTTGTGGTGTTGTGGTGGTGTTGCGTTGATGTTGTTGTGTTGGTGTTGTGGAGGGTTGTGTTGTGGTGTTGTGGTGATGTTGTGGTGGTATTGTGGTGGTGGTGTTGTGGTGGTGTTGCGTTGGTGTTGTGGTGGTATTGTTATGCTGGTGTTGTGGTTTTGGTGTTCTGGTATTGCGGTGGTGTTGTGGTGGTGGTGGTGTTGTGGTAGTGTTGTGGTATTGTTGTGGTGGTGGTATTGTGGTGGTGGTGTTGTAATAGTGGTGTTGTGGTGGTGTTGTTGTGGAGTTGTGGTGGTGTTGTGGTGTTGTAGTGTTGTGGTGGTCTTGTTGTGGTGGTGGTGTTGTGGTTGGTGTTGTGGTGGTGGTGTTGTAGTGGTGTTGTGGTGGTGGTGTTGTGGTGTTCTTTTGGTTGTGTTGTGGTGGTGGTGTTTTTGTGTTGTGGTGTTTTTGTGTTGTAGTGTTGTTGTGATAGTGTTGTGATGGTGTTGTGGTGGTGTTGTGGTTGTGGTGTTGTTGTGGTGTTGTGGTGGTGATGTTGTGGTGGTGGTGTTGTGGTGTTGTTGTGGTGTTGCGGTGGTGTTGTTGTGGTGGTGTTGTTGTGGTTTTGTGGTGGTGTTATGGTGTTGTGGTGGTGTTGTGGTGGTGTTGTTGTGGTTTTGTGGTGGTGGTGGTGTTGTGTTGTGGTGGTGTTGTGGTTCTGGTGTTGTGGTGGTGTTGTTGTGGTGTTGTGGTGGTGATATTGTGGTGGTATTGTGGTGGTTGTGTTGTGGTGGTGTTGTTATGGTGGTGTTGTGGAGGTGTTGTGGTGGTGGTGTTGTTGTGGTGGTGGTGTTGTGGTGGTGTTGTGGTGGTGGTGTTGTGGTGGTGTTGTGATGGTGGTGGTGTTTTTGTGGTGGTGGTGTTGTGGTGGTGTTGTGGAGGTGGTGCTGTGGTAGTGGTGTTGTGGTGGTGTTGTGGTGGTGGTAGTGTTGTGGTTGTGGTGGTGTTGTGATGGTGGTGTTGTGGTGGTGGTGGCGTTGTGGTGGTGTTGTCGTGGTGGTGGTGTTGTGGTGGTGTTTTTGTGGTGTTGTGGTGGTGTTGCGATGGTGTTGTGGTGGTAGTGTTGTGGTGTTGTTGTGGTATTGTGTTGGTCTTGTAGTGGTATTGTGGGGGTTGTGTTGTAGGGGTGGTGTTGTGGTGTTGTGATGGTGTTGCGTTGATGTTGTTGTGTTGGTGTTGTGGAGGGTTGTGTTGTGGTGTTGTGGTGATGTTGTGGTGGTATTGTGGTGGTGGTGTTGTGGTGGTGTTGCGTTGGTGTTGTGGTGGTATTGTAATGCTGGTGTTGTGGTGGTGGTGTTCTGGTATTGCGGTGGTGTTGTGGTGGTGGTGGTGTTGTGGTAGTGTTGTGGTGGTGGTATTGTGGTTGTGTTTTGGTGGTGATGTTGTGGTGGTGGTGTTGTGGTGTTGTTGTGGTGTTGCGGTGGAGTTGTTGTGGTGGTGTTGTTGTGGTTTTGTGGTGGTGTTGTGGTGTTGTGGTGGTGTTGCGGTGGTGTTGTTGTGGTGGTGTTGTTGTGGTTTTGTGGTGGTGGTGGTGTTGTGTTGTGGTGGTGTTGTGGTTCTGGTGTTGTGGTGGTGGTGTTGTCGTGTTGTGGTGATGTTGTGGTGGTATTGTGGTGGTGGTGTTGTGGTGGTGGTGTTGTAGTGGTGTTGTTATGGTGGTGTTGTGGAGGTGTTGTGGTGGTGGTGTTGTTGTGGTGGTGGTGTTGTGGTGGTGGTGTTGTCGTGGTGTTGTCGTGGTGTTGTGGTGGTGGTGGTGTTTTTGTGGTGTTGCGATGGTGTTGAGGTGTTGTGGATTTTTATTACTCTGTGAAATTCGACAAGGCGCAACGCAATTATTCAGTGGTAGAAAAAGAGGCGTTGGCGCTAGTGTTAACATGTAAAAAGTTCGAAGTTTACCTCACAGGTAATATAGTGGAAGTGTACACGGACCATAACCCACTAGTCTTCCTGACTCAGATGAAGGGTAAGAATAAACGCATCCTCAGGTGGGCGTTGTACCTACAGGACTACAATCTTTCCATTACCCACCTACCGGGCAGGCTCAACGTGATGGCCAACGCTCTGTCCCAGTTGCCTGAATAACATTCATCTGAGCCACAGAAAGCCATTTACCAACTGTCATGCTTTAGTTAATTTTTTTTAGGTTCTCCTGTGACATTAAATATTCCGTGTCCAATTTATTTACTTCCCTGTTCTTTTATTTTTTTTTTGTATGTTTTTTTTTCTTTCAGAGAACTCCTTTGTATTTTTTTGCAGAGAAATTGTTTTTGATTGATTTTTTGTTTTTGTCATATGTTTTTCTTTTTATTCTCTGTATACTCTTACAAAAAAAATATGACTACTATTCTAGTAGTCACATTTTTTTTTCTCTGAAGGGGGGAGGAGTGTTACGACCCTGGGTTCTCCAGTGGAAACCAGAGGTCAAAATTGAGCTATTAAACTTTCTGGTAGTACAGTTGAGTGCATCGCGAACGGCAATTGTTTGTATCTTCCCTGCCAGACGTAAGACTATTATTGTTTCTCAAAGAGCATTTAAAGACTGAGCTGGGGGTTGATTATTAAATAATAACATAGGCACCAACTTTGCTTACTAATACTTTCTAATCATTTGTAAAGTAACAATACGTTGCATAGGGGAAGATCTTTAATGTGCTTAGCTGCACGATCAATTAGGCTCCTTCCGGCACCACGACATGGGAGGCCTAGCTGGTCGCTAGGAGGTTCTTCTCTGGCTGGCGTTCGTGCGGACGAGACCTACTCTGTGGCTGCACCCCTAATCTCCTCCCTTCTCCTCTTACTTATTTCCCTTACCTTAAGTTCCTGTACCATTAAGTTAAGTATTGTATGATTTCTAAGTGTACCTACTCTGGTAGTAACGATTGGTGAGACCTGGAGGTGGTAGTTGCCAGTGTTTTGGGTAACCCTAAGTGTTGTGTTTTGTATTAAGGTACCACGTGGTCTCACTACCCTAAGCTGCATCCAGCTTCAGTGCTTATCCAGTAGTACTTTACCCTAGCTTGTTATTAGTGTAAACCTTGTATCCTGCCTATGTGGACCAAGGCTTTTAACGTAAGATAGGGTGGTAAAGTTATTATTATTATTGTTATTGGTGTGAGTGTGTATGGGGGGTTGTTAAGGGGTTAATAAATAAGTACATGAATTACAGAGTATCTCTTCTTCCAGTGTGGGAGTGCATTGATCAACCCTTAGACTAACATATATGGTCTAGTAGCAAGTTATTACTACTGTGGATAGTTTATTTTGGGGGCCAGGCCTTTTAGCTCTCCCATATTTGATACTCTGTCTTCTAACTACCCTTACCCCTTAATAGTACCAGTCCCCCATAGAAGCCCACACACCATTATTTATAACATGGATATGTTGTGGTGGTAGTGTTGTGGTGTGGTAGTGTTGTTGTGGTGTTGTGTTGTGGTGTTGTGGTGATGTTGTGGTTGTGTTGTGGTGGAGGGGGTTGTAGTGATGTTGTAGTGGTGTTGTTGTGGTGGTGTTGTGGTGGTGTTGTGGCGTTGTGGTGTTGTTGTGATAGTGTTGTGGTGTTGTGGTTGTGTTGTGGTGGTATTGTGAGAGTGTTGTAATGGTATTTTGGTGATAGTGTTGTGGTATTGTTGTGGTGGTGTTATGGTGGTACTGTGTTGGTCTTGTAGTGGTGTTGTGGTGTGGTTCAGATGGTGTTGTGGTATTTTTGTGGTGGTGTTGTGATGTTGTGGTGTTGTGTTGGAGTTGTGGTGTTGTTGTAGTGGTGGTGTTGGGGTGGTGTTCTGGTAGTGTTGTGGTAGTGATGTGGTGATATTGAGGTGTTGTGGTGGTGTTGTGATGGTGTTGTTGTGGTGGTGTTGTGATGGTGTTGTGGCGGTGTTGTGGTGGTGGTGGTGTTGTGTTGGTGGTGGTGTTGTGTTGGTGTTGTGGTGGTGTTATGGTGTTGGTGTTGTGGTGGTGTTATGGTGTTGGTGTTGTGGTGGTATTTTGGAGTTGTGGTGTTGTTGTAGTGGTGGTGTTGTGGTGGTATTGTTGTGGAGATGTTGTGTTGGTGTTCTGGTGGTGTTGTGTTGGTGTTGTGGTGGTGTTGTGGTGTTGTGGTGGTGGTGTTGTGTTGTTGTGGTGTTGTGGTGTTGTGTTGGAGTTGTGGTGTTGTTGTAGTGGTGGTGTTGTGGTAGTGATGTGATGATATTGAGGTGTTGTGGTGGTGTTGTGATGGTGTTGTGGCGGTGTTGTGGTGGTGGTGGTGTTGTGATGTTGTTGTGGTGTTATGGTGTTGGTGTTGTGGTGGTATTGTGGTAGTGTTGTGGTGGTGGTGTTCTGGTGGTGTTGTGGTGTTGCGGTAGTGTTGTGTTGGTATTATGGTGTTGTGGTGGTGTTCTGGTGGTGTTCTAATGGTGTTGTGGTGGTGGTGTTGTGGTGGTGTTGTAGTGGTGTTACGGTGGTATTGTGGTGTTGTGGTGGGGGTGTTGTGGTAGTAATGTGGTGGTGTTGTGGTAGTGTTGTAGTCGTGTTCTGGTGGAATTGTAGTGGAGTTGTGGAAGTGTTGTGGTGGTGTTCTGGTGGTGTTGTGGTGGTGTTGTGGTGGTGTTGTGATAGTATTATGGTGTTATTGTGGTGGTGTTGTGGTTGTGTTGTGGTGGTGTTGTGGTAGTGTTATGGTGGTGTTGTTGTGAGGTTGTGGTGATGTTGTGGTGGTGATGTTGTGGTGTTGTTGTAGTTATAATGTGGTTGTGTTGTGGTGATGTTGTTGTGGTGGTATTGTGGTGTTGTAGTGGTGTTCTGTTGGTGTTGTGGTGGTGTTGTGGTGTTATGGGTGTAGTGTTCTGGTGGTGTTGAGGTGATGTTCTGGTTGTGTTATGGTGGTGGTGTTGTAGTGATGTTGTGGTGGTGGTGTTGTGGTGTTGTTGTGGTGTTGTGGTATTGCTGTGGTGTTGTTGTGATAGAGTTGTGGTGTTGTGGTGGTGTTGTGGTATTGCTGTGGTGTTGTGGTGATAGTGTTGTGGTGGTGTTGTGGTGATGTTGTGGTGGTGGTGTTGTAGTGATGTTGTGGTGGTGGTGGTGATGTTGTGGTGGTGTCTGGTGGTGTTGTGGTGGTGATGTGGTGGTGGTGTTGTGGTGGTGATGTGTTGGTGGTGTTGTGGTGCGTTGTAGTGGTGTTGCGGTGGTATTGTGGTGGTGTTGTGGTGTTCTTGTGATGGTGTTGTGGTGGTGTTGTGGTAGTGTTGTGGTGGTGTTGTGGTAGTGTTGTAGCGGTGTTCTGGTGGTATTGTGGTGGTGTTGTGGTGGTATTGAGGTGGTGTTGTGGTAGTGTTGTTGTGTTGTGGTGGTGGTGTTGTGGTGGTGTTGTGGTAGTTTTGTGGTGGTGTTGTGGTGGTATTGAGGTGGTGTTGTGGTAGTGTTGTTGTGTTGTGGTGGTGGTGTTGTGGTGGTGTTGTGGTAGTGTTGTGGTGTTGTTGTGGTGGGGTTGTCGTTGTGTTGTGGTGGTGTTGTGTTGTGGTTGTGGTGTTGTTGTAGTGGTGTTGTGGCGGTGTTGTGGTGGTGTTGTGGTGGTGTTGTGGTAGTGTTGTGGTGTTGTTGTGGTGGTGTTGTCGTTGTGTTGTGGTGGTGTTGTGGTTGTGGTGTTGTTGTAGTGGTGTTGTGGTGGTGTTGTGGTAGTGTTGTGGTGGTGTTGTGGTGATCTTGTGGTGGTGGTGTTGTGGCGATGTTGTGGTGGTGGTGTTGTGGTAATGTTGTAGTGATGTTGTTTTGGTGTTGTGGTGTGTTGTGGGAGTGTTGTGGTGGTATTGTTGTGGTGTTGTGGTGGTGTTGTGGTAGTGTTGTGGTAGTGTTGTGGTAATGTTGTGGTGGTGTTGTGGTGATGTTGTGGTGGTGTTGTGGTGATGTTGAGGTTATAATGTGGTTGTGTTGTGGTGGTGGTGTTGTAGTGATGTTGTTGTGGTGGTGGTGTTGTGGTGGTGTTGTGGTAGTGTTGCAGTGGTGTTGTAGTGGTGTTGTGGTAGTGTTGTGGTAGTGTTGTGGTGATGTTGTGGTGGTGTTTTGGTGGTGTTGTGGTAGTGTTGTAGTGGTGGTGTTGTTGTGGTGGTGTTGTGGTGTTGAGGTGGTGTTGTGGTGGTGATGTTGTGGTAGTGTTGTGGTGGTGTTGTGGTGGTGGTGTTGTGGTAGTGTGCTTGTGGTGTTGTGGTAGTGTTGTGGAAGTGTTGTAGTGGTGTTGTGATGGTGGTGTTGTGATGATCTTGTAGTGGTGTTGTGGTGGAGTTGTGGTTGTGTTGTGGTGATGTTGTGGTGGTGGTGTTGTGGTTGTGTTGTGGTGATGTTGTGGTGGTGGTGTTGTGGTGATGTTGTGGTTATAATGTGGTTGTGTTGTGGCGGTGGTGTTGTAGTGATGTTGTGGTGGTGGTGTTGTTGTGGTGTTGAGGTGTTGTAGTGGTGTTGTGGTATTGCTGTGGTGTTATGATAGTGTTGTGGTGGTGTTGTGGTGTTGTGGTGGTGTTGTGGTGGTGTTCTGGTTGTGTTGTGGTGGTGGTGTTGTAGTGATTTTGTGGTAGTGGTGTGGTGGTGTTGTGGTGATGTTGTGGTTATAATGTGGTTGTGTTGTGGTGGTGGTGTTGTAGTGATGTTGTGGTGGTGGTGTTGTTGTGGTGTTGAGGTGTTGTAGTGGTGTTGTGGTATTGCTGTGGTGTTGTTATGATAGTGTTGTGGTGGTGTTGTGGTGTTGTGGTGGTGTTGTGGTGGTGTTGAGGTGATGTTCTGGTTGTGTTGTGGTGGTGGTGTTGTAGTGATTTTGTGGTGGTGGTGTGGTGGTGTTGTGGTATTGCTGTGGTGTTGTTATGATAGTGTTGTGGTGGTGTTGTGGTGTTGTGTTTACTAGTTGTGTTTTTGCGGGGGTTGAGCTTTGCTCTTTCGGCCCTCCTCTCAACTGTCAATCAACTGTTTACTAACTACTTTTTTTTTTCTCTCCACACCACACACACACCCCTTAGGAAGCAGCCCGTGACAGCTGACTAACTCCCAGGTACCTAGTTACTGCTAGGTAACAGGGGCACTTAGGGTGAAAGAAACTTTGCCCATTTGTTTCTGCCTCGTGCGGGAATTGAACCTGCGCCACAGAATTACGAGTCCTGCGCGCTATCCACCTAGCTACGAGGCCCCCTGTTGTGGTGGTGTTGGGGTGGTGGGGTTGTGGTGTTGTGGTGGTGGTGTTGTGGTGGTGGTGTGGTGGTGTTGTGGTAGTGTTGTGGTGATGTTGTGGTGGTGTTGTGGTATTGCTGTGGTGTTGTTATGATGGTGTTGTTGTGGTGGTGTTGTGGTGGTGGTGTTGTGGGGGTGTTGTGGTGTTGTGATGGTGTTGTGATGGTGTTGTGGTAGTGGTGTTGTAGTGTTGTGGTGGTGTTATGGTGTTGTGGTGGTTATGTGCTGTTATAGTGTTGTGGTGTTGTGTTGGTGTGGTTGTGTTGTGGTGGTGTTGTGGTGGTGTTGTGGTAGTGTTGTGGTGGTGTTGTGGTGGTGTTGTGGTAGTGTTGTGGTGGTGTTGTGATAGTGTTGTGGTGATGTTGTGGTAGTGTTGTGGTGGTGTTGTGGTGGTGTTGTGGTGGTGTTTTGGTGGTGTTGAGGTGTTGTGGTAGGGTTGTTGTGGTGTTCTGGGGGTGTTCTGGGGGTGTTGTGGTAGTGTTGTGGTGGTTTTGTGATGGTGTTGTTGTTACGACCCTGGGTTCCTCAGTGGAAACCAGAGGTCAAAATTTAACTAAATAAGCTATGTTAGATTAGCAAAACGCAAGTCGATGTGTCTTTGTTTGTATCTTCCCTGCCAGACATAAGACTAGTCTTGTTTCTCAAAGAGCATTTAAAGACTGAGCTTGGGGTTGATTATTAAATAATAACTTAGGCACCAACTATGTTTACTAATACTTTCTAATCATTTGTAAAGTAACAATATGTTGCATAGGGGAAGATTTTTAATGTGCTTAGCTGCACGATCAATTAGGCTCCTCCCAGCATCACCACATGCGGGAGGCCTGAGCTGGTCGCTGGGAGCATTCTTCTTCTGGCTGGCGTTCGTGGGGACGAGACCTACTCTGTGGCTGCACCCCTACTCTCCTCCCTTCTCCTCTTACTTATTTCCCTTACCTTAAGTTCCTGTACCATTAAGTTAAGTACTGTGTGTTTAAGTGTGCCCACTCTGGTAGTAACGATTGGTGAGACCTGGGGGTAGTATTTGCCAGTGTTTTGGGTACCCCTAAGTGTTGTGTTTTAGTATTAGGGTACCACGTGGTCTCACTACCCTAAGCTGCATCCAGCTTCAGTGCTTATCCAGTAGTACTTTACCCTAGCTTGTTCTTAGTGTAAACCTTGTATCCTGCCCATGTGGACCAAGGCTTTTAACATAAGATAGGGTGGTAAAGTAATTATTATTATTGTTATTGGTGTGAGTGTATATGAGGGGTTAATAAATAAGTAAATTAGAACAGAGTATCCTTTCTTCCTGTGTGGGAGTGCATTGATCTACCCTTAGTCTGACATGGTCTAGTAGCAAGTTATTATTACTGTGGATAGTTTTATTTGGGGCCGGGCCTTTTAGCTCTCCCATATTTGATAACTCTGTTTTCTAACTACCCTTACCCCTTAATAGTACCAGTTTCCCCATAGCAAGCCCACCAATTTACATAACAAGTGGTTTGCCTGACCGGGAGGAACAGTAAATTGAAAAAATTTAATTTTTGAAGTGCCAAAACTAAACATTCTTGTTTTCCGCAGAACGGTTGTGTTAGCCTAGGGTCCAGCTCATCTAGCAAAGGATTCATTTTTACTGACTGGACACCCAGCTGGATCTCTTCACTATTGAGGTAAGTGTGGCCTTGTGTTAGGGGCCGTGCAAATTTTTGTTTTTTCCAATTTTAATTTTTTCATTTTTTCATTGGCTAGGAACTAAATTAATTAGTGACGGCATCTGAAATGCAGGAACTGGCAAAGAATGCTTCAGTGGTAGAGATAAAGAAACTTACCAAGTCTAATTTAGTATTGTTAGGCAAGGAATTTGGCCTAGAGTTAAATGACGTGGATAAAAAGTGGACTTTGGTGAATGAAATATTACAACATTGTATTGATGAAGAACTATTGGCAAGTGATACACCTTTATGCCAGCCTAGCCAAGCGGAAAGTGCAGCTCATAGGGATAGAGAATTAGCTCTAGAGTTAGCAAGAATAAAATTAGAGGAGCAAAGACTCAAAACCGAGGAGGCTAGAATTAGAGCGAATGCCACTGGACCTCCACCTGCCAGGAATTCAAACCCCAGGCATTATGAGAAAAAGCATAATTTGCCTGAATTTTCAGAGTCGGACCCTGAAAGGTTTTTCAACCATTTTCAGAGACTGGCCATGTCCATGAACTGGCCAAAGGAAGAGTGGGTATAAATCCTACAGGGAAGACTTAGGGGTAAAGCACAAGATATTTTTATAAACATGCCTGACGACGAGTGTTTTGAATATGATAAAGTCAGGGAACGTATTTTGCGGGCATATGAAATTACGCCTGAAGCTCAGCGCCAAGCTTATCGCAACCTTAGGCCTACTCACAACCAACCGCTCACTGAATTTGTTAATGATCAAATTAGATTGTTTGCTAAATGGATTCGCTCGGCGAAAGCCGAAACATACGAGGCTCTCAGGAACGTAGTTTTAATGGAGCATTTTATAGATATTATGCCAGAGAATGTTTCACATTACATTAGAAGTAGGATAGAGGTAAATTCTAAGATAGGGGATTTGGCCAAGATGGCAGAAAACTACCAATTGGCGGGCAAAAGGCCCAATAAAAATAATTATACCCCACAGAGTAGCAAAACTTATACCCACAGCCAGTCCAGACCAGCTCATTCTAACCCTTTACCTACTGCACCTTCTGTTTCAGACATAACTAACCCTGTTAAAGTGTCTAGCCCCACGGCACCTAAGGGTCAACTGAAGGGTAATTCTGTTAGTAATGTCTCTTCTCCCCGACGTTTCTGTGGTCACTGTAAATGTCCAAACCAGACTATTAGCCGTTGTTGGCAACTGTACCCGGAAAAAAGACCCAATGCTCTAGTTGTGACACAGGGCTTGAGGCCTTCGGAAGGGTTAGGGAGTAAGACCTCCAACCCACAGTGGTTGGACTTGCTTACCCCATTCTTATCGAAAGGGAGACTACTTTTGTCTGAGGGTTCTTCCTGGAAGGACGTGGTGATCTTCCGAGACACCGGTGCCATCCAGACTTTAATTTTAGAGAGTGCTTTGCAAGGTGCCGACACTCTCGACACTGGAGAGGTGGTACTGGTCGAGGGTGTCACTAGTGATACTCGAGCAGTACCCCTCCATAAGGTTACCCTGGAATCTGATTTCCACAAGGGTGTTTGTACAGTCGGAGTCACTTCATACCTACCTTTCCCTAATGTTGATGTAATAGTTGGTAATGATTTAGCAGGGGATAAGGTAGGGGACTCCAGACTGCCTATTATGTTGCCTACCTTGAGGTTACCTTGAGGTGCTTCCGGGGCTTAGCGTCCCCGCGGCCCGGTCATCGACCAGGCCTCCTGGTTGCTGGACTGATCAACCAGGCTGTTGGACGCGGCTGCTCGCAGCCTGACATATGAGTCACAGCCTGGTTGATCAGGTATCCTTTGGAGGTGCTTATCCAGTTATCTCTTGAACACTGTGAGGGGATTGCCAGTTATGCCCCTTATGTGTAGCGGAAGCGAGTTGAACAGTCTCGGGCCTCTGATGTTGATAGAATTCTCTCTCAGAGTACCTGATGCACCTCCGCTTTTTAACAAGAGGTGCATCCTGTTAGGAGGAGGAGGAGGGAGGCGCCGCAGAGGATAATGTTGTGTACCCTGCGTGCGCAGTGACCAGGTCTATGGGACTTAAATGTAAGGGCAGCCCTGTGCTTGCCAAGGTGGTAAATCCCGAGGACACGAGGAACTTTCCGAGTGGTGAAAACCAAGTGGACTTCGCGGACACATTCATGGCCCGACTCGATGACGTGGCCGAGGACATTGTGGAGAGCCTGCCACCGCCACCTACCGAGAGTAGTGGGGAGGTGGAGGAGAACACTGTTGAGCCTTGGCCAATGGCATCTGACCAAGGCCTAGATGCCTCCTTGAGTGAGCTACAGAAAGCTGACTCCACTCTTGCAGATTGTCATGAGACAGCCGTCTCTATGGAGGAAATTGTAGACACAGCAACTGGGTACTACTACAATGATCGGATTTTGATGAGAAAATGGAGACCACAGAGTGCTCCCTTGTCAAATGAGTGGGAGGTAGTCCACCAGGTTATGTTGCCGACCTGCTATAGAGAAAGAGTTTTGGCAGCTGCTCATGATGATCCTATGGGGGGACATCAAGGCATTAATATTACGTATCACAAAATTTTAAAGTATTTTTTCTGGCCCAAGCTGAAAAGCGATGTGGCAAAATTTTGTAATGCGTGTATTGTTTGTCAACTTGTTGGGAAACCAAACCAGACTCCACCTAAAGCTCCTCTAAGGCCTATTGTCGTGCCAGAGGAACCATTTTCTCATGTGGTAATGGACTGTGTTGGTCCATTACCTAGAACTAAGTCTATAATATTTACCTAATCACGATGATGTGTATCACTACTCGTTACTCAGAGGCTTTTGCTGTAAGGAACATCTGAGCAAAAACTGTTGTTGCTCGTATGTTGCAATTTTTTTCCACTTTTGGACTGTCTCGGGTCGTGCTAACTGACAATGGTACTAACTTTAAGTCTGATATTTTTTAACAATTTTGTAAGGACCATGGAATAACTCATAAGGTTTCCAGCCCATACCATCCACAGAGTCAGGGGGTAATTGAACGTTTCCATCTAACTCTGAAGCAGATGTTGAAAACATCGTGCGAGAGTTCCCACACCCTCTGGGACGAGAATTTACCGTATGTTTTATTTGCGGCTAGAGAGGGATTACAAAGTTCACTGGGTTGTTCCCTTTTTGAGTTAGTCTTTGGCCATAAAGTTCGTGGACCCTTGCAAATGTTACAGGAGAATCTGTTAGGGAACGTAACGTTAACCGAAGGTTCGGCTTTCTTTGCGCAACACCACCAGAGACTCAAGGACTGCAAGGCGGCGGCACTAAAGTATCTTGGGAAGGCCCAAGAAAAGATGAAAGAACGTAACGATGCTAAATCTAAGTTGCGGGTATTTCAGCCTGGCGACCCTGTCCTGGTATTAAAGCCTCGACTAGGGAACACTATGTCCCACAAGTACGAAGGCCCCTACATTGTGACAGAAAAGACTGGGGACCTCACGTACAAAGTGAGGCACTTTGACAAGTGTAACCAGGTAATGCTCGTACATGTAATTCGGCTGAAGAAGTTCCAGGGCCCCAGGCCCATTGCACTAACCAATGTTTCCATTTCCAGTGAGGGAGGGAATGATTGTTCTGGGGACCCAACTAATCTCATTTCCAATAATTCTAGTTCTGTGAATGATGTGGAGGAGGGACTGTCCCATTAGCAGATGGCCCAACGTGAAGAGGTGCAGTCGTTGGTTGATGAATTCTCCAGTCTGTTCGGGGAGGTCCCGACCCAGACTGATGCCATTTGCCATGATGTCGAGTTGACGGACTACACCCCTATTCGCCTTCAACCCTATCGGATGAGTCCAGAAAAGAAGGCCATCGTACGAAAGGAGGTCGACTTCTTGCTCCAGCACGGCCTCATCCGGCCGAGCCAGGGCTCTTGGTGCTCGCCCTGCCTTTTGGTCCCCAAACCAGACGGCTCCTAGCGATTATGCACCGACTATCGGCAGCTGAACAAGGTGACCATTGTGGATAACTATCCGCTGCCCCTCCTCGAGGACTGCATCGACGAGCTGGGAAACGCCAAGTACGTCTCGAAATTCGACCTCTCGAGGGGGTATTATCAAATTCTGCTCACTGAACGTGCTAAACAACTAACTGCGTTCGTGACACCCGGGGGTGTTTTTGAGTATCAAGTGTTACCGTTCAGCTTGCGTAATGCCCCTGCCACGTTCCAGAGACTCATGAACTCTTTGCTCGCTAAGGTGCCAAATTGTTGAGTGTATTTAGATGATATCGTGCTCTTTGACAGTAATTGGGCTGACCACATAGCTAGGTTACGCCAGTTGTTCACAATTTTAAAGAACGCAAATCTAACCTTAAATGTAAAAAAAGTGTCATTTTGGCCAAGGCACAGTAACATACCTCGGTTATGAAGTGGGCCAAGGGAAAGTGTTACCTCGGCAAGATAAAATCAGTGCCATTCTGGAGTATCCAGTGCTAAAGTCTAAAATGGACGTTCAAAGATTTATTGGTATGTGTACGTACTATCGACGCTTTTGTCAGAACTTTTCCAGTGTTGCCACTCCTCTCACAGACTTGTTGCCGAAGGCCGTTAAATTTAAGTGGTCATCAGACTGTGCAGAGGCATTTAAAAATTTGAAATTGATCTTAGCATCCGCCCCAGTGCTTGCTAGTCCAAGGTTCGACCGACCGTTTAAAATTCATGTTGAAATGTCTGACTCAGGTGCTGGTGCAGTGTTGTTGCAAACTGGGGATGATCAGGTGGAACACCCAGTATATTATTACTCTGTGAAATTTGACAAGGCGCAACGCAATTATTCAGTGGTAGAAAGAGGCGTTGGCGCTAGTGTTAACATGTAAAAAGTTCGAAGTTTACCTCACAGGTAATATAGTGGAAGTGTACACGGACCATAACCCACTGGTCTTCCTGACTCAGATGAAGGGGAAGAATAAATGCATCCTCAGGGGGGCATTGTACCTACAGGACTACAATCTTTCCATTATCCACCTACCGGGCCGGCTCAACGTGATGGCCGACGCTCTGTCCCAGTTGCCTGAATAACATTCATCTGGGCCACAGGAAGCCATTTACCAACTGTCATGCTTTAGTTATTTTTTTTTAAGGTTCTCCTGTGACATTAAATATTCTGTGTCCAATTTATTTACTTCCCTGTTTTTTTGTGTATATGTTTTTTTTTCAGAGAATTCCTTTGTACTTTTCTTGCAGAGAAATTGTTGTTTTTGATTGATTTTTTTTTTTCATATTTTCCTTTTTATTCTCTGTATACTCTTACAAAAAAATATGACTACTATTCTAGTAGTCACATTTTTTTTTTCTCTGAAGGGGGGAGGAGTGTTACGACCCTGGGTTCCTCAGTGGAAACCAGAGGTCAAAATTGAACTAAATAAGCTACGTTAGATTAGCAAAACGCAAGTCGATGTGTCTTTGTTTGTATCTTCCCTGCCAGACATAAGACTAGTCTTGTTTCTCAAAGAGCATTTAAAGACTGAGCTTGGGGTTGATTATTAAATAATAACTTAGGCACCAACTATGTTTACTAATACTTTCTAATCATTTGTAAAGTAACAATATGTTGCATAGGGGAAGATTTTTAATGTGCTTAGCTGCACGATCAATTAGGCTCCTCCCGGCACCACCACATGCGGGAGGCCTGAGCTGGTCGCTGGGAGCATTTTTCTTCTGGCTGGCGTTCGTGGGGACGAGACCTACTCTGTGGCTGCACCCCTACTCTCCTCCCTTCTCCTCTTACTTATTTCCCTTACCTTAAGTTTCCGTACCATTAAGTTAAGTACTGTGTGTTTAAGTGTGCCCACTCTGGTAGTAACAATTGGTGAGACCTGGGGGTAGTATTTGCCAGTGTTTTGGGTACCCCTAAGTGTTGTGTTTTGGTATTAGGGTACCACGTGGTCTCACTACCCTAAGCTGCATCCAGCTTCAGTGCTTATCCAGTAGTACTTTACCCTAGCTTGTTCTTAGTGTAAACCTTGTATCCTGCTTATGTGGACCAAGGCTTTTAACGTAAGATAGGGTGGTAAAGTAATTATTATTATTGTTATTGGTGTGAGTGTATATGAGGAGTTAATAAATAAGTAAATTAGAACAGAGTATCCTTTCTTCCTGTGTGGGAGTGCATTGATCTACCCTTAGTCTGACATGGTCTAGTAGCAAGTTATTATTACTGTGGATAGTTTTATTTGGGGGCCGGGCCTTTTAGCTCACCCATATCTGATAACTTTGTTTTCTAACTACCCTTACCCCTTAATAGTACCAGTTTCCCCATAGCAAGCCCACCAATTTTCTTAATAGTTGTGGTGATGGTGTTGTGGTGGTTTTGTGATTGTGGTGTGGTGGTAGTGTTGTGGTGGTGTTGTAGTGGTGCTGTGGTGGTGTTATTGTGGTGGTGCTATGGTAGTGGTGTTGTGGTGATCAGGTGTTGTTGTGGTGGTGGTGTTGTGGTGAAGTTGTGGTGGTGATCAGGTGTTTTTATGGTGGTGGTGTTCTGGTGGTGTTGTGGTGATGGTGTTGTGGTGGTGTTGTGGTAGTGTTGTGGTGGTGTAGTGATGCTGATGTGGTGGTGGTGTTGTGGTTTGGTAGTATGGTGGTGTTGTGGTAGTGTTGTGGTGGTGTTGTGATGGTGGTGGTGTTGTGTTGGTCATGTAGTGGTGTTGTGGAGGTGTTTTGGTGGTGTTGCTGTGGTGTTGTAGTGTTGTGTTGTGTTGTGGTGATAATGTGGTTGTGTTGTGGTGATGGTGTTGTAGTGATATTGTGGTGTTGGTGTTGTAATGGTGTTGTGGTGGTGTTGTTGGTGTAGTGTTGTGGTGGTGTTTGGTGTTGTGGTGGTGTTGTGGTGGTGTTGAGGTGATGTTGTGGTTGTGTTGTGGAAGTAGTGATGTTGTGGTGGTAGTGTTGTCGTGTTGTGGTGGTAGTGTTGTGGTGTTGTGGTGGTGTTGTAGTGGTGTTGTGGTAATGTTGTGGTGGTGTTGTGGTGGTGTTGTAGTAGTGCTGTGGTGGTGTTGAGGTGTTGTGGTGGTGTTGTGATAGTGTCGTGGTGGTGTTGTGGTAATGTTGTGGTGGTGTTGTGTTGGTGTTGTGGTGGTATTGTGGTGGTGTTGTGGTGGTGTTGTGGTGGTGTTGTGGTAGTATTGTGGTGGTGTTGTGGTGGTAGTGTTGTGGTGGTGGTGCTGTGGTGGTGTTGTTGTGGTGGAAATGATCAGGTGTTGTTGTGGTGGTGGTGTTCTGGTGGTGGTGTTGTGGTGATGGTGTTGTGGTGGTGTTGTAGTGGTGGTGTTGTGGTGGTGTTATAATGGTGTTGTGGTGATGTTGTGGTGGTGTTGTGGTGGTGGTGTTGTTGTGGTAGTGTTGTGGTAGTGTTGTGGTGGAGTTGTGATGGTGGTGGTGTTGTGGTGGTCTTGTGGTGATGTTGTGGTGGTGGTGATGTGGTGGTGTTGTGGTGGTCTTGTGGTGATGTTGTGGTGGTGGTGTTGTGGTGGTGTTGCGGTGGTGTTGTGGTGTTGTGTTGTGGTGATAATGTGGTTGTGTTGTGGTGATGGTGTTGTAGTGATGTTGTGGTGTTGGTGTTGTGGTGGTGTTGTGGTGTTGTAGTGGTGTAGTGTTGGTGTTGTTGTGGTGTTGTGGATGTAGTGTTGTGGTGGTGTTTGGTGCTGTTGTGGTGTTGTGGTTGTGTTGAGGTGATGTTGTGGTGGTGGTGTTGTAGTGATGTTGTGGTGGTAGTGTTGTGGTTTTGTGGTGTTGTGGTGGTGGTGATGTGGTGTTGTGGTGGTGATGTGGTGATGTTGTGGTGGTGTTGTAGTGGTGTTGTGGTAATGTTGTGGTGGTGTTGTGGTGGTGTTGTGGTAGTACTGTGGTGGTGTTGAGGTGTTGGGGTTGTGTTGTGATGTTGTGATAGATTCGTGGTGGTTTTGTGGTGGTGGTGGTGTTGTGTTGGTGCTGTGGTATTGTTTTGGTGGTGTTGTGGTGTTGTGGTGGTGTTGAGGTGTTAGTGTTGTGGTGCTAGTATTGTGGTGGTGTTGTGGTGGTGTTGTGGTGATGTTCTGGTGATGTTGTGGTAGTGGTGTTGTAGTGATGTTGTGATGGTGGTGTTGTGGTAGTGTTGTGGTGTTGTAATAGTGTTGTCGTGTTGCAGTGGTGCTGTGGTGGTGGTGTTGTGGTGCTTTGGTGGTGTTGTGGTGTTGTGGTGATGTTGTGGTGGTGTTGTGGTGGTGGTGTTGTTGTGGTGGTGTTGTGATGTTGTGGTGGTGTTGTGGTGGTGATGTGGTGGTATTGTGGTAGTGTTGTGGTGTTGTTGTGGTGGTGTTGTGGTGGTGTTGTGGTGGTGTTGTGGTGGTGTTGTGGTGATGTGATGGTGTTGTGGTGGTGTTGTGGTGTTGTTGTGGTGGTGTTGTGGTAGTGCTGTTGTGGTGTTGCGGTAGTGTTGTGGTGGTGTTGAGGTGATGTTGTGGTTGTGTTGTGGTGGTGGTGTTGTAGTGATGTTGTGGTGGTAGTGTTGTGGTTTTGTGGTGTTGTGGTGGTATTGCTGTGGTGTTGTGGTGGTGGTGGTGTGGTGTTGTGGTGGTGATGTGGGGGTGTTGTGGTGGTGTTGTAGTGGTGTTGTGGTAATGTTGTGGTGGTGTTGTGGTGGTGTTGTGGTAGTACTGTGGTGGTGTTGAGGTGTTGTGGTGGTGTTGTGATGTTGTGATAGATTCGTGGTGGTTTTGTGGTGGTGGTGGTGTTGTGTTGGTGTTGTGGTGGTGTTGTGTTGGTGCTGTGGTAGTGTTTTGGTGGTGTTGTGGTGTTGTGGTGGTGTTGAGGTGTTAGTGTTGCGGTGCTGGTATAGTGGTGGTGTTGTTGTGGTGTTGTGGTGGTGGTGGTGTGGTGTTGTGGTGGTGTTGTGGTAGTACTGTGGTGGTGTTGAGGTGTTGTGGTGGTGTTGTGATGTTGTGATAGATTCGTGGTGGTTTTGTGGTGGTGGTGGTGTTGTGTTGGTGTTGTGGTGGTGTTGTGTTGGTGCTGTGGTAGTGTTTTGGTGGTGTTGTGGTGTTGTTGTGGTGTTGAGGTGTTAGTGTTGCGGTGCTGGTATTGTGGTGGTGTTGTGGTGGTGTTGTGGTGATGTTCTGGTGATGCTGTGGTAGTGGTGTTGTAGTGATGTTGTGATGGTGGTGTTGTGGTGGTGTTGTGGTGGTGGTGTTGTAATGGTGTTGTCGTGATGCAGTGGTGCTGTGGTGGTGGTGTTGTGGTGCTTTGGTGGTGTTGTGGTGATGTTGTGGTGGTGTTGTGGTGGTGGTGTTGTTGTGCTGGTGTTGTGATGTTGTGGGGGTGTTGTGGTGGTGTTGTGGTGGTATTGTGGTAGTGTTGTGGTGTTGTTGTGGTGGTGTTGTGGTGGTGTTGTGATGGTGTTGTGGTGTTGTGGTGGTGTTGTGGTAGTGTTGTGGTGTTGTTGTGGTGGTGTTGTGGTAGTGCTGTTGTGGTGTTGTGGTAGTGTTGTGGTGGTGTTGTGTTAGTTTTTTGGTGGTGTTGTGGTAGTGTTGTGGTGGTGTTGTAGTGGTGGTGTTGTGGTGGTGTTGTGTTGGTGTTGTGGTGGTGGTGTTGTGGTGGTGTTGTAGTGGTGGTGTTGTGGTGGTGTTGTGGTAGTGTTGTGTTGGTGTTGTGGTAGTGTTGTGGTGTTGTGAGTGTAGTGTTGTGGTGGTCTTGAGGTGATGTTCTGGTTGTGTTGTGGTGGTGGTGTTGTAGTGATGTTGTGGTGGTGGTTTTGTGGTGGTATTGTGGTGTTGTTGTGGTGTTGTGGTATTGCTGTGGTGTTGCGGTGATAGTGTTGTGGTGTTGTGGTGGTGTTGTAGTGTTGTGGTGGTGTTGTGGTGGTGTTGTGGTGTTGTGGTGGTGTTGTTGTGGTGGTGTTGTGGTAGTGTTATGGTAGTGTTGTGGTGGAGTTGTGGTAGTATTGTGGGGGTGTTGTGGTGGAGTTGTGATGGTGTTGTGATGGTGTTGTGGTAGTGTTGTACTGGTGTTGTGGTGGTGTTGTTGTAGTGTTGTGGTAGTGTTGTGGTGGTGTTGTGGTAGTGTTGAGGGGGTGTTGTAGTGATGTTATGGTGGTAGTGTTGTGGTGGTATTGCTGTGGTGTTGTGGTGTTGTGGTGGTGATGTGATGGTGTTGTGGTAGTGTTGTACTGGTGTTGTGGTAGTGTTGTACTGGTGTTGTGGTGGTGTTGTGGTGGTGTTGTGGTAGTGTTGTACTGGTGTTGTGGTAGTGTTGTACTGGTGTTGTGGTGGTGTTGTGGTGGTGTTTTGGTGGTGTTGTGATGGTGTTGTGGTAGTGTTGTACTGGTGTTGTGGTATTGTTGTTGTGGTGTTGTGGTGGTCTTTTGGTAGTGTCGTGGTGGTGTTGTGGTAGTGTTGTAGTGGTGTTGAGGTGGTGTTGTGGTGGTGGTGTTGTAATTACCCAAGTGTAATTACCCAAGTGTAGTTACAAGATGAGAGGTACGCTCGTGGTGTCCCGTCTTCCCAGCACTCTTTGTCATATAACGCTTTGAAACTACTGACGGTCTTGGCCTCCACCACCTTCTCACCTAACTTGTTCCAACCGTCTACCACTCTGTTTGCGAAAGTGAATTTTCTTATATTTCTTCGGCATCTGTGTTTAGCTAGTTTATATCTATGACCTTTTGTTCTTAAAGTTCCAGATCTCAGGAAATCTTCCCTATCGATTTTATCAATTCCTGTTACTATTTTGTATGTAGTGATCATATCACCTCTTTTTCTTCTGTCTTCTAGTTTTGGCGTATTTAATGCCTCTAACCTCTCCTCGTAGCTCTTGCCCTTCAGTTCTGGGAGTCACTTAGTAGCATGTCTTTGCACCTTTTCCAGTTTGTTGATGTGCTTCTTAAGATATGGGCACCACACAACCGCTGCATATTCTAGCTTTGGCCTAACAAAAGTCGTGAACAATTTCTTTAGTATATCGCCATCCATGTATTTAAAAGCAATTCTGAAGTTAGAAAGCGTGGCATAGGCTCCTCGCACAATATTCTTTATGTGGTCCTCAGGTGATAGTTTTCTATCTAGAACCACCCCTAGATCTCTTTCTTTATCAGAATTCTTTAAAGATTTCTCACATAATATATAGGTTGTGTGGGGTCTATGTTCTCCTATTCTACATTCCATAACATGGCATTTATTAACATTAAATTCCATTTGCCAAGTGGCGCTCCATGTACTTATTTTGTCCAGGTCTTCTTGAAGGGCATGACAATTATCTAAGTTTCTTATCCTTCCTATTATCAGCAAACATGTTCATATAATTCTGTATACCAACTGGTAGATCATTTATGTAGACAATAAACATCACTGGTGCAAGAACTGAGCCCTGTGGTACTCCACTTGTGATATTTCTCCAGTCCGATACATTGCCTCTGATCACAGCCCTCATTTTTCTATCAGTCAGAAAATTTTTCATCCATGTTAGAAGCGTACCTGTCACTCCTCCAATATTTTCCAGTTTCCAGAACAACCTCTTATGTGGAACTCTGTCGAAAGCCTTTTTTAGGTCCAGATAGATGCAGTCAACCAGACCATCTCTTTCCTGTAATATCTCTGTAGCTCGATCATAGAAACTGAGTAAAATCGATACACAGGATCTTCCAGATCGAAAACCATACTGTCTGTCTGATATTATATCATTTCTCTCCAGGTGTTCTACCCATTTAGTTTTGATTAGTTTTTCCAATACTTTCACTATTACACTTGTCAATGGTACAGGTCTATAATTGAGGGGGTCTTCCCTGCTGCCACTTTTGTAGATTGGAACTATGTTAGCCTTTTTCCACACATCAGCTACAACGCCAGTAAACAGGGATGCCTGAAAAATCAGTTGAAGAGGAATGCTGAGCTCAGGTGCACATTCTCTCAGAACCCATGGTGAAACTCCATCTGGACCAACTGCTTTGTTCTTATTTAGCTCCTTGAGTATTTTTTCCACTTCGTCTCTAGACACCTCTATGTGCTCTATGTTGTCCTCTGGAATTCTTATTGTATCTGGTTCCCTGAAGATTTCATTTTGTACAAACACACTTTGGAACTTTTCGTTTAATGTTTCACACATTTCATTTTCATTTTCCGTGAATCTATTTCCCATTTTCAACCTCTGAATATTATCCTTTACCTGCAATTTGTTGTTTATGAATTTATAGAATAGACCTGGTTCTGTTTTACATTTGTCTGCAATCCCTTTTTCAAAATTTCTTTCTGCCTCTCTCCTCACTGCCGTGTAGTTGTTTCTCGCATCTTTGTATCGCTGGTATGTTTGGGGGTTCGGCCTCTTCCTGTATTGATTCCATTTTTGTGTCTTTTGGTCTCTGGCCCTCTCGCAATTTCTGTTGAGCCAATCCTGTTTCCTGGTTCTGCATCTCTGTTTTGTTATAAATTTTTTTGTGCCTTTATCATATATTTCACAAAACTTGACATACATCTCATTCACTTCCTTGCCTAGCAACAAGTCTGTCCAATTATACTCACTAAATTTTTTCTAAGGTTGCCATAATGTCCTCTCCTAAAGTCAGGTTTTTCAATTGCGTCAACCTTCATATTTTCTTCCAGATTACAACGCATTGCATACTTTATTCCCAAAAAGACATGGTCACTTTTACCCAAGGGAGAAAGGTACTGAATGTCAAATATTTCTTCCTCCTTCCTGGTAAATATCAAATCTAGCATGGAGGGAACGTCCCCTTCCCTCATCCTCGTAGCTTGTTTAACATGTTAACCTGTTTAACATGTTAATGTATGTTAACATGTTAACATGTTAACATGTAAACATGTTAACATGTTTAACATCTATTAACCTTGTTTAAATTACTAATCAAGCTGTCAATGTAATCAATCAGAGCTTTAATATAACAATGTGCTTTAATATACCTACTTATCTCTCTCATCTCATTTTTCTCTTGTAATGTATCTTTATCATTTATCAATTCTGATTGAAATTACCTACTTAAAATTATCTGCTAGATTAAGGACCTACCCGAAACGCTGTGCGTACTAGTGGCTTTACAAGAATGTAAACACTGTACTATCCAATGTATTCTCACAAACCCAATGTACCTTCTTGTATATAAATAAATAAATAAATAAATAAATAAATAAATAAATAAATAAATAAATGTTGATACAAGAATGTTTCCAGGATGAGGTCTACAAATTTACAGGTCCAGAAATCTTCTGTTTTAGCTTCACATGCTTCCCAGTCTATGGATTTGTGGTAGTGTTGTGGTGGTGTTGTGGTGGTGGTGTTGTGGTAGTGTGGTTGTGGTGTTGTAGTAGTGTTGTGGAAGTGTTGTGGTGGTGTTGTGATGGTGGTGGTGTTGTGTTGGTGTTGTGTTGGTCTTGTAGTGGTGTTGTGGTGGTGTTGTGGTTGTGTTGTGGTGATGTTGTGGTGGTGGTGTTGTAGTGATGTTGTGGTTATAATGTAGTTGTGTTGTGGTGGTGGTGTTGTGGTGGTGTGGTGGTGTTGTGGTGGTGGTTTTGTGGTGGTGGTGTTGTGGTAGTGGTGTTATGGTGGTGTTGTGGTGGTGTGGTGGTTTTGTGGTGTTGTGGTGTTGCTGTGGTGTTGTGGTGATTGTGTTGTGGTGTTGTGGTGGTGTTGTAGTGTTGTGGTGCTGTTGTGGTGGTGGTGTTGTGGTGGTGGTGTTGTGGTAGTGTTGTGGGGGTGTTGTGGTAGTGTTGTGGTGGTGTTGTGGTGGTGTTGTGATGGTGTTGTGGTAGTGTTGTGGTGGTGTTGTGGTGGTGTTGTGGTAGTGTTGTGGTGGTGTTGTGATAGTGTTGTGGTGATGTTGTGGTAGTGTTGTGGTGGTGTTGTGGCGGTGTTGTGGTGTTTTGGTGGTGTTGTGGAGATGTTGTGGTAGGGTTGTTGTGATGTTCTGGGGGTGTTGTGGTACTGTTGTGGTGGTGTTGTGGTGGTTTTGTGATGGTGTTGTGGTAGTGTTGTGGTGGTGTTGTGGTGGTGTTGTGGTAGTATTGTGGTGGTGTTGTGATAGAGTTGTAGTGATGTTGTGGTAGTGTTGTGGTGGTGTTGTGGTGGTGTTATTGTGGTGTTGTGGTGGTGTTGTGGTGATGGTTTTGTGGTGGTGTTGTGGTGGTAGTGTTGTGGTGGTGCTGTGGTGGTGTTGTTGTGGTGGTGCTGTGGTGGTGCTATGGTGGTGTTGTGGTAGTGTTGTGGTGGTGTTGTTGTGGTGTTGTGGTGGTGTTGTGGTGGTGATGTTGTGGTGAAGTTGTGATGGTGATCAGGTGTTGTTGTGGTGGTGGTGTTCTGGTGGTGTTGTGGTGGTGTTGTAGTGGTGGTGTTGTGGTGGTGGTCTGGTGGTGGTGTTGTGGTAGTGTTGTGGTAGTGTTGTGGTGGTGTTGTGATGGTGGTGGTGTTGTGGTGGTGTTGTGATAGTGTTGTGGTGATGTTGTGGTAGTGTTGTGGTGGTGTTGTGTTGGTGTTGTGGTGATGTGGTGGTGTTGTGTTGTTCTTGTGGTGGTATTGTGGTGTTGTGGTGGTGTTGTGGTGATGTTCTGGTGGTGGTGTTGTGGTGGTGTTGCGGTGGTGTCGTAGTGTTGTGTTGTGTTGTGGTGATAATGTGGTTGTGTTGTGGTGATGTTGTTGTAGTGATGTTGTGGTGATGTTGTTGTAGTGATGTTGTGGTGTTGGTGTTGTGGTGGTGTTGTGGTGTTGTAGTGGTGTTGTGTTGGTGTTGTGGTGGTGTTTGGTGTTGTGGTGGTGTTATGGTGATGTTGAGGTGATGTTGTGGTTGTGTTGTGGTGGTGGTGTTGTAGTGATGTTGTGGTGGTAGTGTTGTGGTGTTGTGGTGGTATTGCTGTGGTGTTGTGGTGGTGGTGTTGTGGTGTTGTGGTGGTGGTGTTGTGGTGTTGTGGTGGTGGTGTTGTGGTGTTGTGGTGGTGTTGTAGTGGTGTTGTGGTAATGTTGTGGATGTGTTGTGGTGGTGTTGTGGTAGTGCTGTGGTGGTGTTGAGGTGTTGTGGTGGTGTTGTGGTGGTGTTGTGATAGTGTTGTGGTGATGTTGTGGTAGTGTTGTGGTGGTGTTGTGGTGGTGTTGTGGTGGTGTTGTTGTGGTGTTGTGGTGGTGTTATGGTGATGGTGTTGTGGTGGTGTTGTGGTGGTAGTGTTGTGGTGGTGTTGTGGTGGTGTTGTGGTGGTGCTGTGGTGGTGTTGTTGTGGTGGTGCTATGGTGGTGGTGTTGTGGTGGTGTTGTGGTGGTGTTGTGGTGGTGTTGTGGTGGTGGTGTTGTGGTGAAGTTGTGGTGGTGATCAGGTGTTGTTGTGGTGGTGGTGTTGTGGTGGTGATGAGGTGGTGTTGTGGTGGTGATGAGGTGATGTTGTGGTGATGGTGTTGTGGTGGTGTTGTGGTAGTGTTGTGGTGGTGTTGTAGTGGTGGTATTGTGGTGGTGGTATTGTAGTGGTGTTGTGGTAGTGTTGTGGTGGTGTTGTGGTGGAGGTGTTGTAGTAGTGTTGTGGTGGTGTTGTGGTGGTGGCGTTGTGGTAGTGTGGTGGTGGTGTTGTGGTAGTGTTGTGGTAGTGTGGTGGTGGTGTTGTGGTAGTGTTGTGGTAGTGTTGTGGTGGTGTTGTGATGGTGGTGGTGTTGTGTTGGTGGTGGTGTTGTGTTGGTGTTGTGGTGTTGTGGTTGTGTTTTGTTGGTCTTGTAGTGGTTTTGTGGTGGTGTTGTGGTGTTGTGGTGGTGTTGTGGTGATGTTGTGGTGGTGGTGTTGTGGTGGTGTTGCGGTGGTGTTGTGTTGTGTTGTGGTGATAATGTGGTTGTGTTGTGGTGATGGTATTGTAGTGATGTTGTGGTGTTGGTGTTGTGGTGTTGTTGTGTTGGTGTTGTAGTGGTGTTGTGGGTGTAGTGTTGTGGTGGTGTTTGGTGTTGTGGTGGTGTTGTGGTGGTGTTGAGGTGATGTTGTGGTTGTGTTGTGGTGGTGGTGTTGTAGTGATGTTGTGATGGTAGTGTTGTGGTGTTGTGGTGGTATTGCTGTGGTGTTGTTGTGGTGGTGGTGTTGTGGTGGTGTTGTAGTGGTGTTGTGGTAATGTTGTGGTGGTGTTGTGGTGGTGTTGTGGTAGTGCTGTACTCACCTAATTGTGCTTGCGGGGGTTGAGCTCTGGCTCTTTGGTCCCGCCTCTCAACTGTCAATCAACAGGTGTACAGATTCCTGAGCCTACTGGGCTCTATCATATCTACATTTAATACTGTGTATGGAGTCAGCCTCCACCACTTCACTTCCTAGTGCATTCCATTTACTAACTACTCTGACACTGAAAAAGTTCTTTCTAATGTCTCTGTGGCTCATTTGGGTACTCAGCTTCCACCTGTGTCCCCTTGTTCGCGTCCCTCCAGTGTTGAATAGTTCATCCTTGTTTACCCGGTCGATTCCCCTGAGGATTTTGTAGGTTGTGATCATGTCTCTCCTTACTCTTCTGTCTTCCAGTGTCGTAAGGTGCATTTCCCACAGCCTTTCCTCATAACTCATGCCTCTTAGTTCTGGGACTAGTCTAGTAGCATACCTTTGGACTTTTTCCAGCTTCGTCTTGTGCTCGACAAGGTACGAGCTCCTTGCTGGGGGCCGCATACTCCAGGATTGGTCTTACATATGTGGTGTACAAGATTCTGAATGATTCCTTACACAGGTTCCTGAACGCTGTTCTGATGTTAGCCAGCCTCGTATATGCCGCAGACGTTATTCTCTTTATGTGGGCTTCAGGAGACAGGTTTGGTGTGATATCAACTCCTAGATCTTTCTCTCTGTCCGTTTCATTAAGTATTTCATCTCCTATTCTGTATCCTGTGTCTGGCCTCAACATCACTACAACTCCACCACCACAACACCAACACTGTGGTCTGCTGTGGTTGTGTTGAGGTGTTGTGGTGGTGTTGTGGTGTTGTGATAGTGTCGTGGTGGTGTTGTGGTGGTGGTGGTGTTGTGGTGGTGTTGTGGTGGTGTTGTGGTGGTGTTGTGTTGGTGTTGTGGTAGTGTTTTGGTGGTGTTGTGGTGGTGTTGAGGTGGTAGTGTTGCGATGCTGGTATTGTGGTGGTGTTGTGGTGGTGTTGTGATGGTGTTGTGTTGGTGGTGTTGTAGTGATGTTGTGGTAGTGATGTTGTGGTGGTGTTGTCGTGTTGCAGTGGTGCTGTGGTGGTGGTGTTGTGGTGTTTTGGTGGTGTTGTGGTGTTGTGGTGGTGTTGTGGTGGTGGTGTTGTTGTGTTGTGTTGGTGTTGTGGTGGTGTTGTGGTGTTGTGTGTGTAGTGTTGTGGTGGTGTTTGGTGTTGTGGTGGTGTTGTGCTGGTGTTGTGTGTGTTGTGTTGTGGTGCTGTTGTGTGTGTAGTGTTGTGGTGGTGTTTGGTGTTGTGGTGGTGTTGTGGTGGTGTTGTGGTGGTGTTGAGGTGATGTTGTGGTTGTGTTGTGGTGGTGGTGTTGTAGTGATGTTGTGGTGGTAGTGTTGTGGTGTTGTGGTGGTATTGCTGTGGTGTTGTGGTGGTGGTGTGGTGGTGTTGTGATGGCGTTGTAGTGGTGTTGTGGTAATGTTGTGGTGTTGTGGTAGTGCTGTGGTGGTGTTGAGGTGTTGTGGTGGTGTTGTGGTGTTGTGGTGATGTTGTGGTGGTGTTGTGGTGGTGTTGTTGTGGTGTTATGGTGGTGTTGTGGTGATGTTGTGGTGGTGTTGTGGTGGTGGTGTTGTGGTGGTGTTGTGGTGGTGTTGTGGTGGTGTCGTTGTAGTGTTGGGGGTGTGTTGTGGTGGTGTTGTGGTGGTGTCGTGGTAGTGTTGGGGTGTGTCGTGGTGGTGTTGTGGTGGTGTCGTGGTAGTGTTGGGGTGTGTCGTGGTGGTGTTGTGGTGGTGTCGTGGTAGTGTTGGGGTGTGTCGTGGTGGTGTTGTGGTGGTGTCGTGGTAGTGTTGGGGTGTGTCGTGGTGGTGTTGTGGTGGTGTCGTGGTAGTGTTGGGGTGTGTCGTGGTGGTGTTGTGGTGGTGTCGTGGTAGTGTTGGGGTGTGTCGTGGTGGTGTCGTGGTGGTGTCGTGGTAGTGTCGTGGTAGTGTTGGGGTGTGTTGTGGTGGTGTCGTGGTAGTGTTGGGGGTGTGTTGTGGTGGTGTTGTGGTGGTGATGTTTTTACATTCATGTAAAGCGACTATAAGAATCACAGTGTTGCGGGCCTTATCATGTCAAATTTTAAGTTTAAGTAAGGAGTTTACTTCTTCCCCGCTGGTTTAGGTCATTCCAGTTTCCCACTGTTACGTTAAGAGGAAACCTTACTGCATAATGACTAACCTGTTTCGCTACTTTCATGCCATCTTCTTCTGTTAGAATTCATTGTGAACATTTTTCTTTTTTTTCTAGTCATTCCCAGTAAGTGTTATGTCTGTATCATGTCACCGTGAGTGTGACCGTCCTCAGGATGCAGCCTGGAACAGCTGTGATTCCCAGCTACCTATTTCACGCTTAGTAAACATGGGCAAGGATTAGTTTCAGCAGATGCCTGATTGATTCCATCCGGCGCCGCGGGCTGAACGCGGGCTCCGCCCTCTGGGTGGTGACCCAACTCCCTCGTGCGCGCTCTTTATGGACAAAATATTATGTTCCCTCCGTGCCACTATTAGTAAATATTCATGCAATATGTTTACAAAATGCACCAACAGCTCATTTCTGCGTCAGTTTGCCCTCCACACAATGGGGGAGACTTCATAACAGGTGGGTTATTTCACGTTGTGTTTACGTAAACGAGAACACTGTTGATTCCTCGAGAAACAGTTAGGAAAACTGAATATCAGAACTGAGGCTTTTGTTAACGGTATCGGTCATAACACAACCTTGGGTGACTTCAGAGCAGAGCAGGATTACTTTCAGGCCCCGAGGCAGCAGCAGCTGGACGCAACAGACTCCCTCAGAACGTGGTCAAGGTAAGGACAGTCTTCCAGTGTGTACAAGCTTTATTCACCCGTTTTGTCTTAATATTGATATTAAATATATCTCGGATGCAATCGTTTTAAACAAATCCCTATTAAAAGGGTAGCTCATTTGTGAATTTTTGTTTGCTTGGGCACTAAATTTTGGTGGGAATAATAATTATAAAATTCGTGTAGTCTTCGCATTGCCATATTTTTGGTGAAATAGTTGAGACGCTCAGTTGAATGACGCTAATGTCTGGCATCCGGGTTGTCATCGGCCGGTGTAGTGTTCAAAATCATTCTACAAGAGGTCAAGAGGTCATATCGACAGCTCTGCTATTTAATTTTTCTAAAGGTTCTTAGCTTGTTTTTTTATGCACGCCATTTAGAATAAAAATCAATAGTCAAACTCCATGACTAGCTGAATGTTACACAGCAGGTCGGAGCAGCAGTCAAGAAAGGTAGCCGCAAACCCTTGGAATAATCAAGGCCACCTTTGACTTGACTAGAGAAAGTCTAACACCGGGCAACAAATCATTCCAGAGCCAAGTTAACTCGTCTATCAGGAACGGTTGAGGGCCACAGAGCTAACACTGCAAACCAGGCGTGACAAGCGGACCTCATTGAAATTTTTAAATTACTGAACAATTTGAAGGATGTTGAGACGGATAATTTCTTCAGAAGGTCAGATGTAACAAACAAGGAACAACGGGTTTAAGCTCAACAAGCCACAATGTAGAACTGAGAACAGGAGATGCTTTTTCAAACACAAGGTTATTATGCCCAAGGAACCGCCTACCCGCCGAAGCCGTAAATACCAAGACTGTTGAATTTCAAAATAAAACTGGAATAGATTATAAAGGCAAATGGGGGTGGGGGACCTTCGACAAGCCGCCGGCTTCCTGTCCTCGTCGAGGGAACTAGTGTTAGTGGCCCTCGGGTAAATTCAGGTACAGGAAAGTTCATCGATAATTGATCAGGTCAACATAATAGCTTGATCCTCTCATTTAGGACGAATGACTGAACATTCTCCCCGCCCCCCCCCCCCAAAAAAAAAAATAAAGTGTGAGGTGAGAGACTGCGGGCAAGCAAGGCATCAACAAGTACCACCAGAAGGAAGCCTAAACCAAAGCGGTTCAAACACATTTGCTTCCAAACATGGACTTAAAATCTCATATTTTCCATCGAAGACTGACAGTTTGTTCACAAATATTGATAAAATGTGCAAACATCGACATTCAATACACATTAAAACGTTCACATTTTAACAATCGTTTCTTGGTGAAAATATTCTGGTGCCTCATTAAGGCCGATATAGTATATCGTAGTTCCGATAAATAGCGAGATCTTACTCAGAGTATAAGATGTCGGTAACTCTTTGGTGAAGCTCCTTCTTGAACTTAAAACATTGCTGCAGTAACTTTGTGTATCAGCCTAACCTTGAGGCGTCTCGTGGAGGGAGAGCAAGGCTGGAAAGTGGCCAAGGTTATTCTCTACAAGTTGACTCCTCGCAGTTAACAAATTGCCATATATTACGTGATATATAGTCGTCATTAATTACTAATATATCGCACTTGGAAGGGATCAGGTTAAGGATTAGGGATAGGACAGGGGAAGGAATGGTTCCCAACCACTTGGATGGTCGGGAGGATTGATGTTCCCCCTTCCCCTGGAGTGTCACCTTGTGATGACGGGAGGGGAGGGGGGGGGCACACGTGCGACTCCCAGAGGGCTTGGGAGAGTTGCCTGGGCACCCCTCCGGGCGCTGAACAGGCGAACTGGCACTAACGTGTCTATTCGAGTCAAAACTAACTCCCCACAGGAAGGGTCGCCCGTGATGGGCTGGTTGTGTGTCGAGGCTTAGGCAAGAGGCTAGGCAAGAAGTCTTCCTATTAATGTGGGAGAATTACGATGCAGTTGGAATTATCCTACTGCATTATCCTAGTGAGAATTATGTTTCATCCTCTGGTTGAAACTTGGAGAAGGAACGACAGACATTACTTATGAGGTGAAATTCAGGCACTCACGAGGGAAACAGTGTGAAGACGGGTGAGCTGCCCACCGGTACCTGGCCCCAGGCACCACTCGTGTGTAAAATAGCCCCTGTGCCCTCCCTACCCAAGGTCGCGGTTTGTGTGTGTGACTGTTGTGTTTACACGACCACTGTATAGTGTCCTTACACTACGTGTGAGAACTGTATAACCATAGTGCCCTGAAGGTGTCTATATGTGCATGTGTGTGTAAGGTAGAGGGCGGTGTAGATATGTGCATGTGTGTGTAAGGTAGAGGGCGGTGTAGATATGTGCATGTGTGTGTAAGGTAGAGGGCGGTGTAGATATGTGCATGTGTGTGTAAGGTAGAGGCGGTGTAGATATGTGCATGTGTGTGTAAGGTAGAGTGCGGTGTAGATATGTGCATGTGTGTGTAAGGTAGAGTGCGGTGTAGATATGTGCATGTGTGTGTAAGGTAGAGTGCGGTGTAGATATGTGCATGTGTGTGTAAGGTAGAGGGCGGTGTAGATATGTGCATGTGTGTGTAAGGTAGAGTGCGGTGTAGATATGTGCATGTGTGTGTAAGGTAGAGGGCGGTGTAGATATGTGCATGTGTGTGTAAGGTAGAGGGCGGTGTAGATATGTGCATGTGTGTGTAAGGTAGAGGCGGTGTAGATATGTGCATGTGTGTGTAAGGTAGAGTGCGGTGTAGATATGTGCATGTGTGTGTAAGGTAGAGTGCGGTGTAGATATGTGCATGTGTGTGTAAGGTAGAGGCGGTGTAGATATGTGCATGTGTGTGTAAGGTAGAGTGCGGTGTAGATATGTGCATGTGTGTGTAAGGTAGAGGCGGTGTAGATATGTGCATGTGTGTGTAAGGTAGAGTGCGGTGTAGATATGTGCATGTGTGTGTAAGGTAGAGGCGGTGTAGATATGTGCATGTGTGTGTAAGGTAGAGGGCGGTGTAGATATGTGCATGTGTGTGTAAGGTAGAGGGCGGTGTAGATATGTGCATGTGTGTGTAAGGTAGAGTGCGGTGTAGATATGTGCATGTGTGTGTAAGGTAGAGTGCGGTGTAGATATGTGCATGTGTGTGTAAGGTAGAGGGCGGTGTAGATATGTGCATGTGTGTGTAAGGTAGAGGCGGTGTAGATATGTGCATGTGTGTGTAAGGTAGAGGCGGTGTAGATATGTGCATGTGTGTGTAAGGTAGAGGGCGGTGTAGATATGTGCATGTGTGTGTAAGGTAGAGTGCGGTGTAGATATGTGCATGTGTGTGTAAGGTAGAGTGCGGTGTAGATATGTGCATGTGTGTGTAAGGTAGAGGCGGTGTAGATATGTGCATGTGTGTGTAAGGTAGAGGCGGTGTAGATATGTGCATGTGTGTGTAAGGTAGAGGGCGGTGTAGATATGTGCATGTGTGTGTAAGGTAGAGTGCGGTGTAGATATGTGCATGTGTGTGTAAGGTAGAGTGCGGTGTAGATATGTGCATGTGTGTGTAAGGTAGAGGGGCGGTGTAGATATGTGCATGTGTGTGTAAGTTAGAGGGCGGTGTAGATATGTGCCATGTGTGTGTAAGGTAGAGTTGGCAGGTGGAGATATGTGTCATGTGTGGTGTAAGGTAGAGTGCGAGTGTAGATATGATGCATGTGTGTGTAGGTAGAGTGGCGGTGTAGATATGTCCGCATGTGTGGTGTAGGTAGAGTGCGGTGTAGATATGTGCAGTGTGTATAAGGTCGAGGGGCGGTGTAGCTATGTGCATGTTGTGGGTAAGGTAGAGTGCGGTGTAGATATGTGCATGTGTGTGTAAGGTAGAGGGCGGTGATATGTGCATGTGTGTTGTAAGGTAGAGTGGCGGTGTAGATATGTTGCATCTGTGTGTGTAGGTAGAGTGCGGTGTAGCTATGTGCATGTGTGTGTAAGGTAGAGTGCGGTGTAGATATGTGCATGTGTGTTGTAAGGTAGAGGGCGGTGTAGATATGTGCCTGTGTGTGTGTAAGGTAGAGTGCGGTGTAGATATGTGCATGTGTGTGTAAGGTAGAGGGCGGGTGTAGCTATGTGCATGTGTGTGTAAGGTAGTTAGGTAGAGTGCGGTGTAGATAGTGCATGTTGTGTGTAAGGTAGAGTGCGGTGTAGATATGTGCATGTTGTGTGTAAGGGTACGAGGGGGATGTGTAGATTATGTGCATGTGTGTGTAAGGTTAGAGTGCGGTGTAGATATGTGCATGGTGAGTGTAATGTAAGGAGGGCGGGTAGATATGTGCATGTGTGTGTAATGTATAGAGTGCGGTGTATATATGTGCATGTGTGTGTAAGGTATGTGCATGTGTGTGTAAGGTAGAGTGCGGTGTAGATATGTGCATGTGTGTGTAAGGTAGAGGGCGGTGTAGATATGTGCATGTGTGTGTAAGGTAGAGTGCGGTGTAGATATGTGCATGTGTGTGTAAGGTAGAGGGCGGTGTAGATATGTGCATGTGTGTGTAAGGTAGAGGGCGGTGTAGATATGTGCATGTGTGTGTAAGGTAGAGGTGCGGTGTAGATATGTGCATGTTGTGTGTAAGGTAGAGTGCGGTGTAGATATGTGCATGTGTGTGTAAGGTAGAGTGCGGTGTAGATATGTGCATGTGTGTGTAGGTAGAGGGCGGTGTAGATATGTGCATGTGTGTGTAAGGTAGAGGGCGGTGTAGATATGTGCATGTGTGTGTAAGGTAGAGTGCGGTGTAGATATGTGCATGTGTGTGTAAGGTAGAGGGCGGTGTAGATATGTGCATGTGTGTGTAAGGTAGAGGGCGGTGTAGATATGTGCATGTGTGTGTAAGGTAGAGGGCGGTGTAGATATGTGCATGTGTGTGTAAGGTAGAGTGCGGTGTAGATATGTGCATGTGTGTGTAAGGTAGGGCGGTGTAGATATGTGCATGTGTGTGTAAGGTAGAGGCGGTGTAGATATGTGCATGTGTGTGTAAGGTAGAGGCGGTGTAGATATGTGCATGTGTGTGTAAGGTAGAGTGCGGTGTAGATATGTGCATGTGTGTGTAAGGTAGAGTGCGGTGTAGATATGTGCATGTGTGTGTAAGGTAGAGGCGGTGTAGATATGTGCATGTGTGTGTAAGGTAGAGGCGGTGTAGATATGTGCATGTGTGTGTAAGGTAGAGGGCGGTGTAGATATGTGCATGTGTGTGTAAGGTAGAGGCGGTGTAGATATGTGCATGTGTGTGTAAGGTAGAGTGCGGTGTAGATATGTGCATGTGTGTGTAAGGTAGAGGCGGTGTAGATATGTGCATGTGTGTGTAAGGTAGAGGGCGGTGTAGATATGTGCATGTGTGTGTAAGGTAGAGTGCGGTGTAGATATGTGCATGTGTGTGTAAGGTAGAGTGCGGTGTAGATATGTGCATGTGTGTGTAAGGTAGAGTGCGGTGTAGATATGTGCATGTGTGTGTAAGGTAGAGGGCGGTGTAGATATGTGCATGTGTGTGTAAGGTAGAGGCGGTGTAGATATGTGCATGTGTGTGTAAGGTAGAGGGCGGTGTAGATATGTGCATGTGTGTGTAAGGTAGAGGCGGTGTAGATATGTGCATGTGTGTGTAAGGTAGAGGGCGGTGTAGATATGTGCATGTGTGTGTAAGGTAGAGGCGGTGTAGATATGTGCATGTGTGTGTAAGGTAGAGTGCGGTGTAGATATGTGCATGTGTGTGTAAGGTAGAGGCGGTGTAGATATGTGCATGTGTGTGTAAGGTAGAGGCGGTGTAGATATGTGCATGTGTGTGTAAGGTAGAGGGCGGTGTAGATATGTGCATGTGTGTGTAAGGTAGAGTGCGGTGTAGATATGTGCATGTGTGTGTAAGGTAGAGGCGGTGTAGATATGTGCATGTGTGTGTAAGGTAGAGCGGTGTAGATATGTGCATGTGTGTGTAAGGTAGAGGGCGGTGTAGATATGTGCATGTGTGTGTAAGGTAGAGGGCGGTGTAGATATGTGCATGTGTGTGTAAGGTAGAGTGCGGTGTAGATATGTGCATGTGTGTGTAAGGTAGAGTGCGGTGTAGATATGTGCATGTGTGTGTAAGGTAGAGGCGGTGTAGATATGTGCATGTGTGTGTAAGGTAGAGGGCGGTGTAGATATGTGCATGTGTGTGTAAGGTAGAGTGCGGTGTAGATATGTGCATGTGTGTGTAAGGTAGAGGCGGTGTAGATATGTGCATGTGTGTGTAAGGTAGAGGCGGTGTAGATATGTGCATGTGTGTGTAAGGTAGAGGCGGTGTAGATATGTGCATGTGTGTGTAAGGTAGAGTGCGGTGTAGATATGTGCATGTGTGTGTAAGGTAGAGTGCGGTGTAGATATGTGCATGTGTGTGTAAGGTAGAGGCGGTGTAGATATGTGCATGTGTGTGTAAGGTAGAGGCGGTGTAGATATGTGCATGTGTGTGTAAGGTAGAGGCGGTGTAGATATGTGCATGTGTGTGTAAGGTAGAGGGCGGTGTAGATATGTGCATGTGTGTGTAAGGTAGAGTGCGGTGTAGATATGTGCATGTGTGTGTAAGGTAGAGGGCGGTGTAGATATGTGCATGTGTGTGTAAGGTAGAGTGCGGTGTAGATATGTGCATGTGTGTGTAAGGTAGAGGGCGGTGTAGATATGTGCATGTGTGTGTAAGGTAGAGTGCGGTGTAGATATGTGCATGTGTGTGTAAGGTAGAGTGCGGTGTAGATATGTGCATGTGTGTGTAAGGTAGAGGCGGTGTAGATATGTGCATGTGTGTGTAAGGTAGAGTGCGGTGTAGATATGTGCATGTGTGTGTAAGGTAGAGGGCGGTGTAGATATGTGCATGTGTGTGTAAGGTAGAGTGCGGTGTAGATATGTGCATGTGTGTGTAAGGTAGAGTGCGGTGTAGATATGTGCATGTGTGTGTAAGGTAGAGTGCGGTGTAGATATGTGCATGTGTGTGTAAGGTAGAGTCGGTGTAGATATGTGCATGTGTGTAAGGTAGTAGAGTGCGGTGTAGATATGTGCATGTGTGTGTAAGGTAGAGTGCGGTGTAGATATGTGCATGTGTGTGTAAGGTAGAGGCGGTGTAGATATGTGCATGTGTGTGTAAGGTAGAGTGCGGTGTAGATATGTGCATGTGTGTGTAAGGTAGAGTGCGGTGTAGATATGTGCATGTGTGTGTAAGGTAGAGGGCGGTGTAGATATGTGCATGTGTGTGTAAGGTAGAGGGCGGTGTAGATATGTGCATGTGTGTGTAAGGTAGAGTGCGGTGTAGATATGTGCATGTGTGTGTAAGGTAGAGTGCGGTGTAGATATGTGCATGTGTGTGTAAGGTAGAGGGCGGTGTAGATATGTGCATGTGTGTGTAAGGTAGAGGGCGGTGTAGATATGTGCATGTGTGTGTAAGGTAGGGCGGTGTAGATATGTGCATGTGTGTGTAAGGTAGAGGCGGTGTAGATATGTGCATGTGTGTGTAAGGTAGAGTGCGGTGTAGATATGTGCATGTGTGTGTAAGGTAGAGGCGGTGTAGATATGTGCATGTGTGTGTAAGGTAGAGGCGGTGTAGATATGTGCATGTGTGTGTAAGGTAGAGTGCGGTGTAGATATGTGCATGTGTGTGTAAGGTAGAGTGCGGTGTAGATATGTGCATGTGTGTGTAAGGTAGAGTGCGGTGTAGATATGTGCATGTGTGTGTAAGGTAGAGGGCGGTGTAGATATGTGCATGTGTGTGTAAGGTAGAGGGCGGTGTAGATATGTGCATGTGTGTGTAAGGTAGGGCGGTGTAGATATGTGCATGTGTGTGTAAGGTAGAGGCGGTGTAGATATGTGCATGTGTGTGTAAGGTAGAGGGCGGTGTAGATATGTGCATGTGTGTGTAAGGTAGAGGGCGGTGTAGATATGTGCATGTGTGTGTAAGGTAGAGTGCGGTGTAGATATGTGCATGTGTGTGTAAGGTAGAGTGCGGTGTAGATATGTGCATGTGTGTGTAAGGTAGAGGCGGTGTAGATATGTGCATGTGTGTGTAAGGTAGAGGGCGGTGTAGATATGTGCATGTGTGTGTAAGGTAGAGTGCGGTGTAGATATGTGCATGTGTGTGTAAGGTAGAGTGCGGTGTAGATATGTGCATGTGTGTGTAAGGTAGAGGCGGTGTAGATATGTGCATGTGTGTGTAAGGTAGAGTGCGGTGTAGATATGTGCATGTGTGTGTAAGGTAGTAGAGTGCGGTGTAGATATGTGCATGTGTGTGTAAGGTAGAGGCGGTGTAGATATGTGCATGTGTGTGTAAGGTAGGGCGGTGTAGATATGTGCATGTGTGTGTAAGGTAGAGGCGGTGTAGATATGTGCATGTGTGTGTAAGGTAGAGTGCGGTGTAGATATGTGCATGTGTGTGTAAGGTAGAGGCGGTGTAGATATGTGCATGTGTGTGTAAGGTAGAGGGCGGTGTAGATATGTGCATGTGTGTGTAAGGTAGAGTGCGGTGTAGATATGTGCATGTGTGTGTAAGGTAGAGTGCGGTGTAGATATGTGCATGTGTGTGTAAGGTAGAGGGCGGTGTAGATATGTGCATGTGTGTGTAAGGTAGAGCGGTGTAGATATGTGCATGTGTGTGTAAGGTAGAGGCGGTGTAGATATGTGCATGTGTGTGTAAGGTAGAGGCGGTGTAGATATGTGCATGTGTGTGTAAGGTAGAGGCGGTGTAGATATGTGCATGTGTGTGTAAGGTAGAGGCGGTGTAGATATGTGCATGTGTGTGTAAGGTAGAGGCGGTGTAGATATGTGCATGTGTGTGTAAGGTAGAGGCGGTGTAGATATGTGCATGTGTGTGTAAGGTAGAGGCGGTGTAGATATGTGCATGTGTGTGTAAGGTAGAGGCGGTGTAGATATGTGCATGTGTGTGTAAGGTAGAGTGCGGTGTAGATATGTGCATGTGTGTGTAAGGTAGAGGCGGTGTAGATATGTGCATGTGTGTGTAAGGTAGAGGGCGGTGTAGATATGTGCATGTGTGTGTAAGGTAGAGTGCGGTGTAGATATGTGCATGTGTGTGTAAGGTAGAGTGCGGTGTAGATATGTGCATGTGTGTGTAAGGTAGAGTGCGGTGTAGATATGTGCATGTGTGTGTAAGGTAGAGGCGGTGTAGATATGTGCATGTGTGTGTAAGGTAGAGGGCGGTGTAGATATGTGCATGTGTGTGTAAGGTAGAGTGCGGTGTAGATATGTGCATGTGTGTGTAAGGTAGAGGCGGTGTAGATATGTGCATGTGTGTGTAAGGTAGAGTGCGGTGTAGATATGTGCATGTGTGTGTAAGGTAGAGGCGGTGTAGATATGTGCATGTGTGTGTAAGGTAGAGGCGGTGTAGATATGTGCATGTGTGTGTAAGGTAGAGTGCGGTGTAGATATGTGCATGTGTGTGTAAGGTAGAGTGCGGTGTAGATATGTGCATGTGTGTGTAAGGTAGAGTGCGGTGTAGATATGTGCATGTGTGTGTAAGGTAGAGGGCGGTGTAGATATGTGCATGTGTGTGTAAGGTAGAGGCGGTGTAGATATGTGCATGTGTGTGTAAGGTAGAGGCGGTGTAGATATGTGCATGTGTGTGTAAGGTAGAGGCGGTGTAGATATGTGCATGTGTGTGTAAGGTAGAGGCGGTGTAGATATGTGCATGTGTGTGTAAGGTAGAGGGCGGTGTAGATATGTGCATGTGTGTGTAAGGTAGAGCGGTGTAGATATGTGCATGTGTGTGTAAGGTAGAGGGCGGTGTAGATATGTGCATGTGTGTGTAAGGTAGAGTGCGGTGTAGATATGTGCATGTGTGTGTAAGGTAGAGTGCGGTGTAGATATGTGCATGTGTGTGTAAGGTAGAGTGCGGTGTAGATATGTGCATGTGTGTGTAAGGTAGAGGGCGGTGTAGATATGTGCATGTGTGTGTAAGGTAGAGGCGGTGTAGATATGTGCATGTGTGTGTAAGGTAGAGGCGGTGTAGATATGTGCATGTGTGTGTAAGGTAGAGGCGGTGTAGATATGTGCATGTGTGTGTAAGGTAGAGTGCGGTGTAGATATGTGCATGTGTGTGTAAGGTAGAGGCGGTGTAGATATGTGCATGTGTGTGTAAGGTAGAGGCGGTGTAGATATGTGCATGTGTGTGTAAGGTAGAGGCGGTGTAGATATGTGCATGTGTGTGTAAGGTAGAGTGCGGTGTAGATATGTGCATGTGTGTGTAAGGTAGAGTCGGTGTAGATATGTGCATGTGTGTGTAAGGTAGAGGCGGTGTAGATATGTGCATGTGTGTGTAAGGTAGAGGCGGTGTAGATATGTGCATGTGTGTGTAAGGTAGAGGCGGTGTAGATATGTGCATGTGTGTGTAAGGTAGAGGCGGTGTAGATATGTGCATGTGTGTGTAAGGTAGAGGGCGGTGTAGATATGTGCATGTGTGTGTAAGGTAGAGGGCGGTGTAGATATGTGCATGTGTGTGTAAGGTAGAGTGCGGTGTAGATATGTGCATGTGTGTGTAAGGTAGAGGGCGGTGTAGATATGTGCATGTGTGTGTAAGGTAGAGTGCGGTGTAGATATGTGCATGTGTGTGTAAGGTAGAGTGCGGTGTAGATATGTGCATGTGTGTGTAAGGTAGAGTGCGGTGTAGATATGTGCATGTGTGTGTAAGGTAGAGGGCGGTGTAGATATGTGCATGTGTGTGTAAGGTAGAGTGCGGTGTAGATATGTGCATGTGTGTGTAAGGTAGAGGCGGTGTAGATATGTGCATGTGTGTGTAAGGTAGAGTGCGGTGTAGATATGTGCATGTGTGTGTAAGGTAGAGTGCGGTGTAGATATGTGCATGTGTGTGTAAGGTAGAGTGCGGTGTAGATATGTGCATGTGTGTGTAAGGTAGAGGCGGTGTAGATATGTGCATGTGTGTGTAAGGTAGAGGCGGTGTAGATATGTGCATGTGTGTGTAAGGTAGAGGCGGTGTAGATATGTGCATGTGTGTGTAAGGTAGAGGCGGTGTAGATATGTGCATGTGTGTGTAAGGTAGAGGGCGGTGTAGATATGTGCATGTGTGTGTAAGGTAGAGGCGGTGTAGATATGTGCATGTGTGTGTAAGGTAGAGTGCGGTGTAGATATGTGCATGTGTGTGTAAGGTAGAGGCGGTGTAGATATGTGCATGTGTGTGTAAGGTAGAGTGCGGTGTAGATATGTGCATGTGTGTGTAAGGTAGAGTGCGGTGTAGATATGTGCATGTGTGTGTAAGGTAGAGTGCGGTGTAGATATGTGCATGTGTGTGTAAGGTAGAGTGCGGTGTAGATATGTGCATGTGTGTGTAAGGTAGAGGCGGTGTAGATATGTGCATGTGTGTGTAAGGTAGAGGCGGTGTAGATATGTGCATGTGTGTGTAAGGTAGAGGCGGTGTAGATATGTGCATGTGTGTGTAAGGTAGGGCGGTGTAGATATGTGCATGTGTGTGTAAGGTAGAGGCGGTGTAGATATGTGCATGTGTGTGTAAGGTAGAGGCGGTGTAGATATGTGCATGTGTGTGTAAGGTAGAGGCGGTGTAGATATGTGCATGTGTGTGTAAGGTAGAGGCGGTGTAGATATGTGCATGTGTGTGTAAGGTAGAGGCGGTGTAGATATGTGCATGTGTGTGTAAGGTAGAGTGCGGTGTAGATATGTGCATGTGTGTGTAAGGTAGAGAGGCGGTGTAGATATGTGCATGTGTGTGTAAGGTAGAGTGCGGTGTAGATATGTGCATGTGTGTGTAAGGTAGAGTGCGGTGTAGATATGTGCATGTGTGTGTAAGGTAGAGTGCGGTGTAGATATGTGCATGTGTGTGTAAGGTAGAGTGCGGTGTAGATATGTGCATGTGTGTGTAAGGTAGAGGCGGTGTAGATATGTGCATGTGTGTGTAAGGTAGAGTGCGGTGTAGATATGTGCATGTGTGTGTAAGGTAGAGTGCGGTGTAGATATGTGCATGTGTGTGTAGGAGGGCGGTGTAGATATGTGCATGTGTGTGTAAGGTAGAGGGCGGTGTAGATATGTGCATGTGTGTGTAAGGTAGAGTGCGGTGTAGATATGTGCATGTGTGTGTAAGGTAGAGTGCGGTGTAGATATGTGCATGTGTGTGTAAGGTAGAGGGCGGTGTAGATATGTGCATGTGTGTGTAAGGTAGAGGGCGGTGTAGATATGTGCATGTGTGTGTAAGGTAGAGGGCGGTGTAGATATGTGCATGTGTGTGTAAGGTAGAGGGCGGTGTAGATATGTGCATGTGTGTGTAAGGTAGAGGGCGGTGTAGATGTAGATATGTGCATGTGTGTGTAAGGTAGAGGGCGGTGTAGATATGTGCATGTGTGTGTAAGGTAGAGT